>NW_027184802.1:0-213179 GCF_040668555.2 Bombus flavifrons | reverse complement strand
GTCCCAGTCGAATCCGATACAATTTTAGTCTTTTTTAATTCTCAAGGCCAATAATTCAATTCAACGTATCTCCGCTGTTTTTCGGGATACATGGACAATTCGATACGCGTTCTACTCCACATTTGCTGCTTTATACAGCGCTTATCACAGTTTTTGCACTGTGTTCACACTGGTCCCAGTCGAATCCGATACAATTTTAGTCTTTTTTAATTCTCAAGGCCAATAATTCAATTCAACGTAGCTCCGCTGTTTTTCGGGATACATGGACAATTCGATACGCGTTCTACTCCACATTTGCTGCTTTATACAGCGCTTATCACAGTTTTTGCACTGTGTTCACACTGGTTCCAGTCGAACACGATACAATTTTAGTCTTTTTTAATTCTCAAGGCCAATAATTAGATTCAACGTAGATCCTCTATTTTTCGGGATACATGGACAATTCGATACGCGTTCTACTCCACATTTGCTGCTTTATACAGCGCTTATCACAGTTTTTGCACTGTGTTCACACTGGTTCCAGTCGAACACGATACAATTTTAGTCTTTTTTAATTCTCAAGGCCAATAATTAGATTCAACGTAGATCCTCTATTTTTCGGGATACATGGACAATTCGATACGCGTTCTACTCCACATTTGCTGCTTTATACAGCGCTTATCACAGTTTTTGCACTGTGTTCACACTGGTTCCAGTCGAACACGATACAATTTTAGTCTTTTTTAATTCTCAAGGCCAATAATTAGATTCAACGTAGATCCTCTATTTTTCGGGATACATGGACAATTCGATACGCGTTCTACTCCACATTTGCTGCTTTATACAGCGCTTATCACAGTTTTTGCACTGTGTTCACACTGGTTCCAGTCGAACACGATACAATTTTAGTCTTTTTTAATTCTCAAGGCCAATAATTAGATTCAACGTAGATCCTCTATTTTTCGGGATACATGGACAATTCGATACGCGTTCTACTCCACATTTGCTGCTTTATACAGCGCTTATCACAGTTTTTGCACTGTGTTCACACTGGTTCCAGTCGAACACGATACAATTTTAGTCTTTTTTAATTCTCAAGGCCAATAATTAGATTCAACGTAGATCCTCTATTTTTCGGGATACATGGACAATTCGATACGCGTTCTACTCCACATTTGCTGCTTTATACAGCGCTTATCACAGTTTTTGCACTGTGTTCACACTGGTTCCAGTCGAACACGATACAATTTTAGTCTTTTTTAATTCTCAAGGCCAATAATTAGATTCAACGTAGATCCTCTATTTTTCGGGATACATGGACAATTCGATACGCGTTCTACTCCACATTTGCTGCTTTATACAGCGCTTATCACAGTTTTTGCACTGTGTTCACACTGGTTCCAGTCGAACACGATACAATTTTAGTCTTTTTTAATTCTCAAGGCCAATAATTAGATTCAACGTAGATCCTCTATTTTTCGGGATACATGGACAATTCGATACGCGTTCTACTCCACATTTGCTGCTTTATACAGCGCTTATCACAGTTTTTGCACTGTGTTCACACTGGTTCCAGTCGAACACGATACAATTTTAGTCTTTTTTAATTCTCAAGGCCAATAATTAGATTCAACGTAGATCCTCTATTTTTCGGGATACATGGACAATTCGATACGCGTTCTACTCCACATTTGCTGCTTTATACAGCGCTTATCACAGTTTTTGCACTGTGTTCACACTGGTTCCAGTCGAACACGATACAATTTTAGTCTTTTTTAATTCTCAAGGCCAATAATTAGATTCAACGTAGATCCTCTATTTTTCGGGATACATGGACAATTCGATACGCGTTCTACTCCACATTTGCTGCTTTATACAGCGCTTATCACAGTTTTTGCACTGTGTTCACACTGGTTCCAGTCGAACACGATACAATTTTAGTCTTTTTTAATTCTCAAGGCCAATAATTAGATTCAACGTAGATCCTCTATTTTTCGGGATACATGGACAATTCGATACGCGTTCTACTCCACATTTGCTGCTTTATACAGCGCTTATCACAGTTTTTGCACTGTGTTCACACTGGTTCCAGTCGAACACGATACAATTTTAGTCTTTTTTAATTCTCAAGGCCAATAATTAGATTCAACGTAGATCCTCTATTTTTCGGGATACATGGACAATTCGATACGCGTTCTACTCCACATTTGCTGCTTTATACAGCGCTTATCACAGTTTTTGCACTGTGTTCACACTGGTTCCAGTCGAACACGATACAATTTTAGTCTTTTTTAATTCTCAAGGCCAATAATTAGATTCAACGTAGATCCTCTATTTTTCGGGATACATGGACAATACGATACGCGTTCTACTCCACATTTGCTGCTTTATACAGCGCTTATCACAGTTTTTGCACTGTGTTCACACTGGTTCCAGTCGAACACGATACAATTTTAGTCTTTTTTAATTCTCAAGGCCAATAATTAGATTCAACGTAGATCCTCTATTTTTCGGGATACATGGACAATTCGATACGCGTTCTACTCCACATTTGCTGCTTTATACAGCGCTTATCACAGTTTTTGCACTGTGTTCACACTGGTCCGAGTCAAATCCGATACAATTTTAGTCTTTTTTAATTCTCAAGGCCAATAATTCAATTCAACGTATCTCCGCTGTTTTTCGGGATACATGGACAATTCGATAGGCGTTCTACTCCACATTTGATGCTTTATACAGCGCATATCAGAATGTTTGCACTGTGTTCACACTGGTCCCAGTCGAATCCGATACAATTTTAGTCTTTTTTAATTCTCAAGGCCAATAATTCAATTCAACGTATCTCCGCTGTTTTTCGGGATACATGGACAATTCGATACGCGTTCTACTCCACATTTGCTGCTTTATACAGCGCTTATCACAGTTTTTGCACTGTGTTCACACTGGTTCCAGTCGAACACGATACAATTTTAGTCTTTTTTAATTCTCAAGGCCAATAATTAGATTCAACGTAGATCCTCTATTTTTCGGGATACATGGACAATTCGATACGCGTTCTACTCCACATTTGCTGCTTTATACAGCGCTTATCACAGTTTTTGCACTGTGTTCACACTGGTCCGAGTCAAATCCGATACAATTTTAGTCTTTTTTAATTCTCAAGGCCAATAATTCAATTCAACGTATCTCCGCTGTTTTTCGGGATACATGGACAATTCGATAGGCGTTCTACTCCACATTTGCTGCTTTATACAGCGCATATCAGAATGTTTGCACTGTGTTCACACTGGTCCCAGTCGAATCCGATACAATTTTAGTCTTTTTTAATTCTCAAGGCCAATAATTCAATTCAACGTATCTCCGCTGTTTTTCGGGATACATGGACAATTCGATACGCGTTCTACTCCACATTTGCTGCTTTATACAGCGCTTATCACAGTTTTTGCACTGTGTTCACACTGGTTCCAGTCGAACACGATACAATTTTAGTCTTTTTTAATTCTCAAGGCCAATAATTAGATTCAACGTAGATCCTCTATTTTTCGGGATACATGGACAATTCGATACGCGTTCTACTCCACATTTGCTGCTTTATACAGCGCTTATCACAGTTTTTGCACTGTGTTCACACTGGTTCCAGTCGAACACGATACAATTTTAGTCTTTTTTAATTCTCAAGGCCAATAATTAGATTCAACGTAGATCCTCTATTTTTCGGGATACATGGACAATTCGATACGCGTTCTACTCCACATTTGCTGCTTTATACAGCGCTTATCACAGTTTTTGCACTGTGTTCACACTGGTTCCAGTCGAACACGATACAATTTTAGTCTTTTTTAATTCTCAAGGCCAATAATTAGATTCAACGTAGATCCTCTATTTTTCGGGATACATGGACAATTCGATACGCGTTCTACTCCACATTTGCTGTTTTATACAGCGCTTATCACAGTTTTTGCACTGCGATCACACTGGTTCCAGTCGAACACGATACAATTTTAGTCTTTTTTAATTCTCAAGGCCAATAATTAGATTCAACGTAGATCCTCTATTTTTCGGGATACATGGACAATTCGATACGCGTTCTACTCCACATTTGCTGCTTTATACAGCGCTTATCACAGTTTTTGCACTGTGTTCACACTGGTTCCAGTCGAACACGATACAATTTTAGTCTTTTTTAATTCTCAAGGCCAATAATTAGATTCAACGTAGATCCTCTATTTTTCGGGATACATGGACAATTCGATACGCGTTCTACTCCACATTTGCTGCTTTATACAGCGCTTATCACAGTTTTTGCACTGTGTTCACACTGGTTCCAGTCGAACACGATACAATTTTAGTCTTTTTTAATTCTCAAGGCCAATAATTAGATTCAACGTAGATCCTCTATTTTTCGGGATACATGGACAATTCGATACGCGTTCTACTCCACATTTGCTGCTTTATACAGCGCTTATCACAGTTTTTGCACTGTGTTCACACTGGTTCCAGTCGAACACAATACAATTTTAGTCTTTTTTAATTCTCAAGGCCAATAATTAGATTCAACGTAGATCCTCTATTTTTCGGGATACATGGACAATTCGATACGCGTTCTACTCCACATTTGCTGCTTTATACAGCGCTTATCACAGTTTTTGCACTGTGTTCACACTGGTTCCAGTCGAACACGATACAATTTTAGTCTTTTTTAATTCTCAAGGCCAATAATTAGATTCAACGTAGATCCTCTATTTTTCGGGATACATGGACAATTCGATACGCGTTCTACTCCACATTTGCTGCTTTATACAGCGCTTATCACAGTTTTTGCACTGTGTTCACACTGGTTCCAGTCGAACACGATACAATTTTAGTCTTTTTTAATTCTCAAGGCCAATAATTAGATTCAACGTAGATCCTCTATTTTTCGGGATACATGGACAATTCGATACGCGTTCTACTCCACATTTGCTGCTTTATACAGCGCTTATCACAGTTTTTGCACTGTGTTCACACTGGTTCCAGTCGAACACGATACAATTTTAGTCTTTTTTAATTCTCAAGGCCAATAATTAGATTCAACGTAGATCCTCTATTTTTCGGGATACATGGACAATTCGATACGCGTTCTACTCCACATTTGCTGCTTTATACAGCGCTTATCACAGTTTTTGCACTGTGTTCACACTGGTTCCAGTCGAACACGATACAATTTTAGTCTTTTTTAATTCTCAAGGCCAATAATTAGATTCAACGTAGATCCTCTATTTTTCGGGATACATGGACAATACGATACGCGTTCTACTCCACATTTGCTGCTTTATACAGCGCTTATCACAGTTTTTGCACTGTGTTCACACTGGTTCCAGTCGAACACGATACAATTTTAGTCTTTTTTAATTCTCAAGGCCAATAATTAGATTCAACGTAGATCCTCTATTTTTCGGGATACATGGACAATTCGATACGCGTTCTACTCCACATTTGCTGCTTTATACAGCGCTTATCACAGTTTTTGCACTGTGTTCACACTGGTCCGAGTCAAATCCGATACAATTTTAGTCTTTTTTAATTCTCAAGGCCAATAATTCAATTCAACGTATCTCCGCTGTTTTTCGGGATACATGGACAATTCGATAGGCGTTCTACTCCACATTTGCTGCTTTATACAGCGCATATCAGAATGTTTGCACTGTGTTCACACTGGTCCCAGTCGAATCCGATACAATTTTAGTCTTTTTTAATTCTCAAGGCCAATAATTCAATTCAACGTATCTCCGCTGTTTTTCGGGATACATGGACAATTCGATACGCGTTCTACTCCACATTTGCTGCTTTATACAGCGCTTATCACAGTTTTTGCACTGTGTTCACACTGGTTCCAGTCGAACACGATACAATTTTAGTCTTTTTTAATTCTCAAGGCCAATAATTAGATTCAACGTAGATCCTCTATTTTTCGGGATACATGGACAATTCGATACGCGTTCTACTCCACATTTGCTGCTTTATACAGCGCTTATCACAGTTTTTGCACTGTGTTCACACTGGTCCGAGTCAAATCCGATACAATTTTAGTCTTTTTTAATTCTCAAGGCCAATATTTCAATTCAACGTATCTCCGCTGTTTTTCGGGATACATGGACAATTCGATAGGCGTTCTACTCCACATTTGCTGCTTTATACAGCGCATATCAGAATGTTTGCACTGTGTTCACACTGGTCCCAGTCGAATCCGATACAATTTTAGTCTTTTTTAATTCTCAAGGCCAATAATTCAATTCAACGTATCTCCGCTGTTTTTCGGGATACATGGACAATTCGATACGCGTTCTACTCCACATTTGCTGCTTTATACAGCGCTTATCACAGTTTTTGCACTGTGTTCACACTGGTTCCAGTCGAACACGATACAATTTTAGTCTTTTTTAATTCTCAAGGCCAATAATTAGATTCAACGTAGATCCTCTATTTTTCGGGATACATGGACAATTCGATACGCGTTCTACTCCACATTTGCTGCTTTATACAGCGCTTATCACAGTTTTTGCACTGTGTTCACACTGGTTCCAGTCGAACACGATACAATTTTAGTCTTTTTTAATTCTCAAGGCCAATAATTAGATTCAACGTAGATCCTCTATTTTTCGGGATACATGGACAATTCGATACGCGTTCTACTCCACATTTGCTGCTTTATACAGCGCTTATCACAGTTTTTGCACTGTGTTCACACTGGTTCCAGTCGAACACGATACAATTTTAGTCTTTTTTAATTCTCAAGGCCAATAATTAGATTCAACGTAGATCCTCTATTTTTCGGGATACATGGACAATTCGATACGCGTTCTACTCCACATTTGCTGTTTTATACAGCGCTTATCACAGTTTTTGCACTGCGATCACACTGGTTCCAGTCGAACACGATACAATTTTAGTCTTTTTTAATTCTCAAGGCCAATAATTAGATTCAACGTAGATCCTCTATTTTTCGGGATACATGGACAATTCGATACGCGTTCTACTCCACATTTGCTGCTCTATACAGCGCTTATCACAGTTTTTGCACTGTGTTCACACTGGTTCCAGTCGAACACGATACAATTTTAGTCTTTTTTAATTCTCAAGGCCAATAATTAGATTCAACGTAGATCCTCTATTTTTCGGGATACATGGACAATTCGATACGCGTTCTACTCCACATTTGCTGCTTTATACAGCGCTTATCACAGTTTTTGCACTGTGTTCACACTGGTTCCAGTCGAACACGATACAATTTTAGTCTTTTTTAATTCTCAAGGCCAATAATTAGATTCAACGTAGATCCTCTATTTTTCGGGATACATGGACAATTCGATACGCGTTCTACTCCACATTTGCTGCTTTATACAGCGCTTATCACAGTTTTTGCACTGTGTTCACACTGGTTCCAGTCGAACACGATACAATTTTAGTCTTTTTTAATTCTCAAGGCCAATAATTACATTCAACGTAGATCCTCTATTTTTCGGGATACATGGACAATTCGATACGCGTTCTACTCCACATTTGCTGCTTTATACAGCGCTTATCACAGTTTTTGCACTGTGTTCACACTGGTTCCAGTCGAACACGATACAATTTTAGTCTTTTTTAATTCTCAAGGCCAATAATTAGATTCAACGTAGATCCTCTATTTTTCGGGATACATGGACAATTCGATACGCGTTCTACTCCACATTTGCTGCTTTATACAGCGCTTATCACAGTTTTTGCACTGTGTTCACACTGGTTCCAGTCGAACACGATACAATTTTAGTCTTTTTTAATTCTCAAGGCCAATAATTAGATTCAACGTAGATCCTCTATTTTTCGGGATACATGGACAATTCGATACGCGTTCTACTCCACATTTGCTGCTTTATACAGCGCTTATCACAGTTTTTGCACTGTGTTCACACTGGTTCCAGTCGAACACGATACAATTTTAGTCTTTTTTAATTCTCAAGGCCAATAATTAGATTCAACGTAGATCCTCTATTTGTCGGGATACATGGACAATTCGATACGCGTTCTACTCCACATTTGCTGCTTTATACAGCGCTTATCACAGTTTTTGCACTGTGTTCACACTGGTTCCAGTCGAACACGATACAATTTTAGTCTTTTTTAATTCTCAAGGCCAATAATTAGATTCAACGTAGATCCTCTATTTTTCGGGATACATGGACAATTCGATACGCGTTCTACTCCACATTTGCTGCTTTATACAGCGCTTATCACAGTTTTTGCACTGTGTTCACACTGGTTCCAGTCGAACACGATACAATTTTAGTCTTTTTTAATTCTCAAGGCCAATAATTACATTCAACGTAGATCCTCTATTTTTCGGGATACATGGACAATTCGATACGCGTTCTACTCCACATTTGCTGCTTTATACAGCGCTTATCACAGTTTTTGCACTGTGTTCACACTGGTTCCAGTCGAACAGGATACAATTTTAGTCTTTTTTAATTCTCAAGGCCAATAATTAGATTCAACGTAGATCCTCTATTTTTCGGGATACATGGACAATTCGATACGCGTTCTACTCCACATTTGCTGCTTTATACAGCGCTTATCACAGTTTTTGCACTGTGTTCACACTGGTTCCAGTCGAACACGAAACAATTTTAGTCTTTTTTAATTCTCAAGGCCAATAATTAGATTCAACGTAGATCCTCTATTTTTCGGGATACATGGACAATTCGATACGCGTTCTACTCCACATTTGCTGCTTTATACAGCGCATATCAGAATGTTTGCACTGTGTTCACACTGGTCCCAGTCGAATCCGATACAATTTTAGTCTTTTTTAATTCTCAAGGCCAATAATTAGATTCAACGTAGATCCTCTATTTTTCGGGATACATGGACAATTCGATACGCGTTCTACTCCACATTTGCTGCTTTATACAGCGCTTATCACAGTTTTTGCACTGTGTTCACACTGGTTCCAGTCGAACACGATACAATTTTAGTCTTTTTTAATTCTCAAGGCCAATAATTACATTCAACGTAGATCCTCTATTTTTCGGGATACATGGACAATTCGATACGCGTTCTACTCCACATTTGCTGCTTTATACAGCGCTTATCACAGTTTTTGCACTGTGTTCACACTGGTTCCAGTCGAACACGATACAATTTTAGTCTTTTTTAATTCTCAAGGCCAATAATTAGATTCAACGTAGATCCTCTATTTTTCGGGATACATGGACAATTCGATACGCGTTCTACTCCACATTTGCTGCTTTATACAGCGCTTATCACAGTTTTTGCACTGTGTTCACACTGGTTCCAGTCGAACACGATACAATTTTAGTCTTTTTTAATTCTCAAGGCCAATAATTAGATTCAACGTAGATCCTCTATTTTTCGGGATACATGGACAATTCGATACGCGTTCTACTCCACATTTGCTGCTTTATACAGCGCTTATCACAGTTTTTGCACTGTGTTCACACTGGTTCCAGTCGAACACGATACAATTTTAGTCTTTTTTAATTCTCAAGGCCAATAATTAGATTCAACGTAGATCCTCTATTTTTCGGGATACATGGACAATTCGATACGCGTTCTACTCCACATTTGCTGCTTTATACAGCGCTTATCACAGTTTTTGCACTGTGTTCACACTGGTTCCAGTCGAACACGATACAATTTTAGTCTTTTTTAATTCTCAAGGAAAATAATTAGATTCATCATAGATCCTATATTTTTCGGGATACATGGACAATTCGATATGCGTTCTACTCCAAATTTGCTGCTTTATACAGCGCTTATCACAGTTTTTGCACTGTGTTCACACTGGTTCCAGTCGAACACGATACAATTTTAGTCTTTTTTAATTCTCAAGGCCAATAATTAGATTCAACGTAGATCCTCTATTTTTCGGGATACATGGACAATTCGATACGCGTTCTACTCCACATTTGCTGCTTTATACAGCGCTTATCACAGTTTTTGCACTGTGTTCACACTGGTTCCAGTCGAACACGATACAATTTTAGTCTTTTTTAATTCTCAAGGCCAATAATTAGATTCAACGTAGATCCTCTATTTTTCGGGATACATGGACAATTCGATACGCGTTCTACTCCACATTTGCTGCTTTATACAGCGCTTATCACAGTTTTTGCACTGTGTTCACACTGGTTCCAGTCGAACACGATACAATTTTAGTCTTTTTTAATACTCAAGGCCAATAATTAGATTCAACGCAGATCCTCTATTTTTCGGGATACATGGACAATTCGATACGCGTTCTACTCCACATTTGCTGCTTTATACAGCGCTTATCACAGTTTTTGCACTGTGTTCACACTGGTTCCAGTCGAACACGATACAATTTTAGTCTTTTTTAATTCTCAAGGCCAATAATTAGATTCAACGTAGATCCTCTATTTTTCGGGATACATGGACAATTCGATACGCGTTCTACTCCACATTTGCTGCTTTATACAGCGCTTATCACAGTTTTTGCACTGTGTTCACACTGGTTCCAGTCGAACACGATACAATTTTAGTCTTTTTTAATTCTCAAGGCCAATAATTAGATTCAACGTAGATCCTCTATTTTTCGGGATACATGGACAATTCGATACGCGTTCTACTCCACATTTGCTGCTTTATACAGCGCTTATCACAGTTTTTGCACTGTGTTCACACTGGTCCCAGTCGAATCCTATAAAATTTTAGTCTTTTTTAATTCTCAAGGCCAATAATTAAATTCAACGTAGATCCTCTATTTTTCGGGATACATGGACAATTCGATACGCGTTCTACTCCACATTTGCTGCTTTATACAGCGCTTATCACAGTTTTTGCACTGTGTTCACACTGGTCCCAGTCGAACACGATACAATTTTAGTCTTTTTCAATTCTCAAGGCCAATAATTAAATTCAACGTAGATCCTCTATTTTTCGGGATACATGGACAATTCGATACGCGTTCTACTCCACATTTGCTGCTTTATACAGCGCATATCAGAATGTTTGCACTGTGTTCACACTGGTCCCAGTCGAATCCGATACAATTTTAGTCTTTTTTAATTCTCAAGGCCAATAATTCAATTCAACGTAGATCCTCTATTTTTCGGGATACATGGACAATTCGATACGCGTTCTACTCCACATTTGCTGCTTTATACAGCGCTTATCACAGTTTTAGCACTGTGTTCACACTGGTCCCAGTCGAATCCGATACAATTTTAGTCTTTTTTAATTCTCAAGGCCAATAATTGAATTCAACGTAGATCCTCTATTTTTCGGGATACATGGACAATTCGATACGCGTTCTACTCCACATTTGCTGCTTCATACAGCGCTTATCACAGTTTTTGCACTGTGTTCACACTGGTTCCAGTCGAACACGATACAATTTTAGTCTTTTTTAATTCTCAAGGCCAATAATTAGATTCAACGTAGATCCTCTATTTTTCGGGATACATGGACAATTCGATACGCGTTCTACTCCACATTTGCTGCTTTATACAGCGCTTATCACAGTTTTTGCACTGTGTTCACACTGGTTCCAGTCGAACACGATACAATTTTAGTCTTTTTTAATTCTCAAGGCCAATAATTACATTCAACGTAGATCCTCTATCTTTCGGGATACATGGACAATTCGATACGCGTTCTACTCCACATTTGCTGCTTTATACAGCGCTTATCACAGTTTTTGCACTGTGTTCACACTGGTTCCAGTCGAACACGATACAATTTTAGTCTTTTTTAATTCTCAAGGCCAATAATTAGATTCAACGTAGATCCTCTATTTTTCGGGATACATGGACAATTCGATACGCGTTCTACTCCACATTTGCTGCTTTATACAGCGCTTATCACAGTTTTTGCACTGTGTTCACACTGGTTCCAGTCGAACACGATACAATTTTAGTCTTTTTTAATTCTCAAGGAAAATAATTAGATTCAGCGTAGATCCTATATTTTTCGGGATACATGGACAATTCGATATGCGTTCTACTCCACATTTGCTGCTTTATACAGCGCTTATCACAGTTTTTGCACTGTGTTCACACTGGTTCCAGTCGAACACGATACAATTTTAGTCTTTTTTAATTCTCAAGGCCAATAATTAGATTCAACGTAGATCCTCTATTTTTCGGGATACATGGACAATTCGATACGCGTTCTACTCCACATTTGCTGCTTTATACAGCGCTTATCACAGTTTTTGCACTGTGTTCACACTGGTTCCAGTCGAACACGATACAATTTTAGTCTTTTTTAATTCTCAAGGCCAATAATTAGATTCAACGTAGATCCTCTATTTTTCGGGATACATGGACAATTCGATACGCGTTCTACTCCACATTTGCTGCTTTATACAGCGCTTATCACAGTTTTTGCACTGTGTTCACACTGGTTCCAGTCGAACACGATACAATTTTAGTCTTTTTTAATACTCAAGGCCAATAATTAGATTCAACGCAGATCCTCTATTTTTCGAGATACATGGACAATTCGATACGCGTTCTACTCCACATTTGCTGCTTTATACAGCGCTTATCACAGTTTTTGCACTGTGTTCACACTGGTTCCAGTCGAACACGATACAATTTTAGTCTTTTTTAATTCTCAAGGCCAATAATTAGATTCAACGTAGATCCTCTATTTTTCGGGATACATGGACAATTCGATACGCGTTCTACTCCACATTTGCTGCTTTATACAGCGCTTATCACAGTTTTTGCACTGTGTTCACACTGGTTCCAGTCGAACACGATACAATTTTAGTCTTTTTTAATTCTCAAGGCCAAAAATTAGATTCAACGTAGATCCTCTATTTTTCGGGATGCATGGACAATTCGATACGCGTTCTACTCCACATTTGCTGCTTTATACAGCGCTTATCACAGTTTTTGCACTGTGTTCACACTGGTCCCAGTCGAATCCTATAAAATTTTAGTCTTTTTTAATTCTCAAGGCCAATAATTAAATTCAACGTAGATCCTCTATTTTTCGGGATACATGGACAATTCGATACGCGTTCTACTCCACATTTGCTGCTTTATACAGCGCTTATCACAGTTTTTGCACTGTGTTCACACTGTTCCCAGTCGAACACGATACAATTTTAGTCTTTTTCAATTCTCAAGGCCAATAATTAAATTCAACGTAGATCCTCTATTTTTCGGGATACATGGACAATTCGATACGCGTTCTACTCCACATTTGCTGCTTTATACAGCGCATATCAGAATGTTTGCACTGTGTTCACACTGGTCCCAGTCGAATCCGATACAATTTTAGTCTTTTTTAATTCTCAAGGCCAATAATTCAATTCAACGTAGATCCTCTATTTTTCGGGATACATGGACAATTCGATACGCGTTCTACTCCACATTTGCTGCTTTATACAGCGCTTATCACAGTTTTAGCACTGTGTTCACACTGGTCCCAGTCGAATCCGATACAATTTTAGTCTTTTTTAATTCTCAAGGCCAATAATTGAATTCAACGTAGATCCTCTATTTTTCGGGATACATGGACAATTCGATACGCGTTCTACTCCACATTTGCTGCTTCATACAGCGCTTATCACAGTTTTTGCACTGTGTTCACACTGGTCCCAGTCGAATCCGATACAATTTTAGTCTTTTTTAATTCTCAAGGCCAATAATTCAATTCAACGTAGATCCTCTATTTTTCGGGATACATGGACAATTCGATACGCGTTCTACTCCACATTTGCTGCTTTATACAGCGCTTATCACAGTTTTTGCACTGTGTTCACACTGGTCCGAGTCAAATCCGATACAATTTTAGTCTTTTTTAATTCTCAAGGCCATTAATTCAATTCAACGTATCTCCGCTGTTTTTCGGGATACATGGACAATTCGATACGCGTTCTACTCCACATTTGCTGCTTTATACAGCGATTATCAGAGTTTTTGCACTGCGTTCACACTGGTCCCAGTCGAATCCGATACAATTTTAGTCTTTTTTAATTCTCAAGGCCAATAATTCAATTCAACGTAGATCCTCTATTTTTCGGGATACATGGACAATTCGATACGCGTTCTACTCCACATTTGCTGCTTTATACAGCGCTTATCACAGTTTTTGCACTGTGTTCACACTGGTCCGAGTCAAATCCGATACAATTTTAGTCTTTTTTAATTCTCAAGGCCATTAATTCAATTCAACGTATCTCCGCTGTTTTTCGGGATACATGGACAATTCGATACGCGTTCTACTCCACATTTGCTGCTTTATACAGCGATTATCAGAGTTTTTGCACTGTGTTCACACTGGTCCCAGTCGAATCCGATACAATTTTAGTCTTTTTTAATTCTCAAGGCCAATATTTCAATTCAACGTATCTCCGCTGTTTTTCGGGATACATGGACAATTCGATACGCGCTCTACTCCACATTTGCTGCTTTATACAGAGCATATCAGAATGTTTGCGCTGTGTTCACACTGGTCCGATTCGAATCCGATACAATTTTAGTCTTTTTTAATTCTCAAGGCCAATAATTCAATTCAACGTAGATCCTCTATTTTTCGGGATACATGGACAATTCGATACGCGTTCTACTCCACATTTGCTGCTTTATACAGCGCTTATCACAGTTTTTGCACTGTGTTCACACTGGTCCGAGTCAAATCCGATACAATTTTAGTCTTTTTTAATTCTCAAGGCCAATAATTCAATTCAACGTATCTCCGCTGTTTTTCGGGATACATGGACAATTCGATACGCGTTCTACTCCACATTTGCTGCTTTATACAGCGCTTATCACAGTTTTTGCACTGTGTTCACACTGGTCCCAGTCGAATCCGATACAATTTTAGTCTTTTTTAATTCTCAAGGCCAATAATTAAATTCAACGTAGATCCTCTATTTGTCGGGATACATGGACAATACGATACGCGTTCTACTCCACATTTGCTGCTTTATACAGCGCTTATCACAGTTTTTGCACTGTGTTCACACTGGTCCCAGTCGAACACGATGCAATTTTAGTCTTTTTTATTTCTCAAGGCCAATAATTCAATTCAACGTATCTCTGCTGTTTTTCGGGATACATGGACAATTCGATACGCGTTCTACTCCACATTTGCTGCTTTATACAGCGCTTATCATTATGTTTGCGCTGTGTTCACACTGGTTCCAGTCGAACACGATACAATTTTAGTCTTTTTTAATTCTCAAGGCCAATAATTAAATTCAACGTAGATCCTCTATTTTTCGGTATACATGGACAATTCGATACGCGTTCTACTCCACATTTGCTGCTTTATACAGTGCTTATCACAGTTTTTGCACTGTGTTCACACTGGTCCCAGTCGAACACGATACAATTTTAGTCTTTTTTAATTCTCAAGGCCAATAATTAAATTCAACGTAGATCCTCTATTTTTCGGGATACATGGACAATTCGATACGCGTTCTATTCCACATTTGCTGCTTTATACAGCGCTTATCAGAGTTTTTGCACTGTGTTCACACTGGTCCCAGTCGAATCCGATACATTTTTAGTCTTTTTTAATTCTCAAGGCCAATAATTAAATTCAACGTAGATCCTCTATTTGTCGGGATACATGGACAATTCGATACGCGTTCTACTCCACATTTGCTGCTTTATACAGCGCTTATCACAGTTTTTGCACTGTGTTCACACTGGTCCCAGTCGAATCCGATACAATTTTAGTCTTTTTTAATTCTCAAGGCCAATAATTAAATTCAACGTAGATCCTCTATTTTTCGGGATACATGGATAATTCGATACGAGTTCTGCTCCACATTTGCTGCTTTACACAGCGCATATCAGAATGTTTGCACTGTGTTCACACTGGTCCCAGTCGAATCCGATACAATTTTAGTCTTTTTTAATTCTCAAGGCCAATAATTAAATTCAACGTAGATCCTCTATTTTTCGGGATACATGGACAATTCGATACGCGTTCTACTCCACATTTGCTGCATTATACAGCGCTTATCACAGTTTTTGCACTGTGTTCACACTGGTCCCAGTCGAACACGATACAATTTTAGTCTTTTTTAATTCTCAAGGCCAATAATTAAATTCAACGTAGATCCTCTATTTTTCGGGATACATGGACAATTCATTACGCGTTCTACTACACATTTGCTGCTTTATACAGCGCATATCATAATGTTTGCGCTGTGTTCACACTGGTCCCAGTCGAACACGATACAATTTTAGTCTTTTTTAGTTCTCAAGGCCAATAATTAAATTCAACGTAGATCCTCTATTTTTCGGGATACATGGACAATTCGATACGCGTTCTACTCCACATTTGCTGCTTTATACAGCGCTTATCACAGTTTTTGCACTGTGTTCACACTGGTCCCAGTCGAACACGATACAATTTTAGTCTTTTTTAATTCTCAAGGCCAATAATTCAATTCAACGTATCTCCGCTGTTTTTCGGGATACATGGACAATTCGATACGCGTTCTACTCCACATTTGCTGCTTTATACAGCGCATATCAGAATGTTTGCACTGTGTTCACACTGGTCCCAGTCGAATCCGATACAAGTTTAGTCTTTTTTAATTCTCAAGGCCAATAATTAAATTCAACGTAGATCCTCTATTTTTCAGGATACATGAACAATTCGATACGCGTTCTACTCCACATTTGCTGCTTTATACAGCGCATATCATAATGTATACGCTGTGTTCACACTGGTTCCAGTCGAACACGATACAATTTTAGTCTTTTTTAATTCTCAAGGCCATTAATTAAATTCAACGTAGATCCTCTATTTTTCGGTATACATGGACAATTCGATACGCGTTCTACTCCACATTTGCTGCTTTATACAGCGCTTTTCACAGTTTTTGCACTGTGTTCACACTGGTCCCAGTCGAACACGATACAATTTTAGTCTTTTTTAATTCTCAAGGCCAATAATTAAATTCAACGTAGATCCTCTATTTTTCGGGATACATGGACAATTCGATACGCGTTCTACTCCACATTTGCTGCTTTATACAGCGCTTATCACAGTTTTTGCACTGTGTTCACACTGGTTCCAGTCGAACACGATACAATTTTAGTCTTTTTTAATTCTCAAGGCCAATAATTAAATTCAACGTAGATCCTCTATTTTTCGGGATACATGGACAATTCGATACGCGTTCTACTCCACATTTGCTGCTTTATACAGCGCATATCAGAATGTTTGCACTGTGTTCACACTGGTCCCAGTCGAATCCGATACAATTTTAGTCTTTTTTAATTCTCAAGGCCAATAATTAAATTCAACGTAGATCCTCTATTTTTCGGGATACATGGACAATTCGATACGCGTTCTACTCCACATTTGCTGCTTTATACAGCGCTTATCAGAGTTTTTGCACTGTGTTCACACTGGTCCCAGTCGAATCCGATACAATTTTAGACTTTTTTAATTCTCAAGGCCAATAATTAAATTCAACGTAGATAATCTATTTTTCGGGATACATGGACAATTCGATACGCGTTCTACTCCACATTTGCTGCTTTATACAGCGCTTATCACAGTTTTTGCACTGTGTTCACACTGGTCCCAGTCGAACACGATGCAATTTTAGTCTTTTTTATTTCTCAAGGCCAATAATTCAATTCAACGTATCTCTGCTGTTTTTCGGGATACATGGACAATTCGATACGCGTTCTACTCCACATTTGCTGCTTTATACAGCGCTTATCATAATGTTTGCGCTGTGTTCACACTGGTTCCAGTCGAACACGATACAATTTTAGTCTTTTTTAATTCTCAAGGCCAATAATTAAATTCAACGTAGATCCTCTATTTTTCGGTATACATGGACAATTCGATACGCGTTCTACTCCACATTTGCTGCTTTATACAGTGCTTATCACAGTTTTTGCACTGTGTTCACACTGGTCCCAGTCGAACACGATACAATTTTAGTCTTTTTTAATTCTCAAGGCCAATAATTAAATTCAACGTAGATCCTCTATTTTTCGGGATACATGGACAATTCGATACGCGTTCTATTCCACATTTGCTGCTTTATACAGCGCTTATCAGAGTTTTTGGACTGTGTTCACACTGGTCCCAGTCGAATCCGATACAATTTTAGTCTTTTTTAATTCTCAAGGCCAATAATTCAATTCAACGTATCTCCGCTGTTTTTCGGGGTAAATGGACAATTCGATACGCGTTCTACTCCACATTTGCTGCTTTATACAGCGCATATCAGAATGTTTGCACTGTGTTCACACTGGTTCCAGTCGAACACGATGCAATTTTAGTCTTTTTTAATTCTCAAGGCCAATAATTCAATTCAACGTATCTCTGCTGTTTTTCGGGATACATGGACAATTCGATACGCGTTCTACTCCACATTTGCTGCTTTATACAGCGCTTATCATAATGTTTGCGCTGTGTTCACACTGGTTCCAGTCGAACACGATACAATTTTAGTCTTTTTTAATTCTCAAGGCCAATAATTAAATTCAACGTAGATCCTCTATTTTTCGGGATACATGGACAATTCGATACGCGTTCTACTCCACATTTGCTGCTTTATACAGCGCTTATCACAGTTTTTGCACTGTGTTCACACTGGTCCCAGTCGAACACGATACAATTTTAGTCTTTTTTAATTCTCAAGGCCAATAATTAAATTCAACGTAGATCCTCTATTTTTCGGTATACATGGACAATTCGATACGCGTTCTACTCCACATTTGCTGCTTTATACAGTGCTTATCACAGTTTTTGCACTGTGTTCACACTGGTCCCAGTCGAACACGATACAATTTTAGTCTTTTTTAATTCTCAAGGCCAATAATTAAATTCAACGTAGATCCTCTATTTTTCGGGATACATGGACAATTCGATACGCGTTCTACTCCACATTTGCTGCTTTATACAGCGCTTATCACAGTTTTTGCACTGTGTTCACACTGGTTCCAGTCGAACACGATGCAATTTTAGTCTTTTTTAATTCTCAAGGCCAATAATTCAATTCAACGTATCTCTGCTGTTTTTCGGGATACATGGACAATTCTATACGCGTTCTACTCCACATTTGCTGCTTTATACAGCGCTTATCAGAGTTTTTGCACTGTGTTCACACTGGTCCCAGTCGAATCCGATACAATTTTAGTCTTTTTTAATTCTCAAGGCCAATAATTCAATTCAACGTATCTCTGCTGTTTTTCGGGATACATGGACAATTCGATACGCGTTCTACTCCACATTTGCTGCTTTATACAGCGCTTATCACAGTTTTTGCACTGTGTTCACACTGGTCCGAGTCAAATCAGATACAATTTTAGTCTTTTTTAATTCTCAAGGCCAATAATTAAATTCAACGTAGATCCTCTATTTTTCGGGATACATGGACAATTCGATACGCGTTCTACTCCACATTTGCTGCTTTATACAGCGCATATCATAATGTTTGCGCTGTGTTCACACTGGTTCCAGTCGAACACGATGCAATTTTAGTCTTTTTTAATTCTCAAGGCCAATAATTCAATTCAACGTAGATCCTCTATTTTTCGCAATACATGGACAATTCGATACGCGTTCTACTCCACATTTGCTGCTTTATACAGCGCTTATCACAGTTTTTGCACTGTGTTCACACTGGTCCCAGTCGAACACGATACAATTTTAGTCTTTTTTAATTCTCAAGGCCAATAATTCAATTCAACGTATCTCCGCTGTTTTTCGGGATACATGGACAATTCGATACGCGTTCTACTCCACATTTGCTGCTTTATACAGCGCATATCAGAATGTTTGCACTGTGTTCACACTGGTCCCAGTCGAATCCGATACAAGTTTAGTCTTTTTTAATTCTCAAGGCCAATAATTAAATTCAACGTAGATCCTCTATTTTTCAGGATACATGAACAATTCGATACGCGTTCTACTCCACATTTGCTGCTTTATACAGCGCATATCATAATGTATACGCTGTGTTCACACTGGTTCCAGTCGAACACGATACAATTTTAGTCTTTTTTAATTCTCAAGGCCATTAATTAAATTCAACGTAGATCCTCTATTTTTCGGTATACATGGACAATTCGATACGCGTTCTACTCCACATTTGCTGCTTTATACAGCGCTTTTCACAGTTTTTGCACTGTGTTCACACTGGTCCCAGTCGAACACGATACAATTTTAGTCTTTTTTAATTCTCAAGGCCAATAATTAAATTCAACGTAGATCCTCTATTTTTCGGGATACATGGACAATTCGATACGCGTTCTACTCCACATTTGCTGCTTTATACAGCGCTTATCACAGTTTTTGCACTGTGTTCACACTGGTTCCAGTCGAACACGATACAATTTTAGTCTTTTTTAATTCTCAAGGCCAATAATTAAATTCAACGTAGATCCTCTATTTTTCGGGATACATGGACAATTCGATACGCGTTCTACTCCACATTTGCTGCTTTATACAGCGCATATCAGAATGTTTGCACTGTGTTCACACTGGTCCCAGTCGAATCCGATACAATTTTAGTCTTTTTTAATTCTCAAGGCCAATAATTAAATTCAACGTAGATCCTCTATTTTTCGGGATACATGGACAATTCGATACGCGTTCTACTCCACATTTGCTGCTTTATACAGCGCTTATCAGAGTTTTTGCACTGTGTTCACACTGGTCCCAGTCGAATCCGATACAATTTTAGACTTTTTTAATTCTCAAGGCCAATAATTAAATTCAACGTAGATCCTCTATTTTTCGGGATACATGGACAATTCGATACGCGTTCTATTCCACATTTGCTGCTTTATACAGCGCTTATCAGAGTTTTTGGACTGTGTTCACACTGGTCCCAGTCGAATCCGATACAATTTTAGTCTTTTTTAATTCTCAAGGCCAATAATTCAATTCAACGTATCTCCGCTGTTTTTCGGGGTAAATGGACAATTCGATACGCGTTCTACTCCACATTTGCTGCTTTATACAGCGCATATCAGAATGTTTGCACTGTGTTCACACTGGTTCCAGTCGAACACGATGCAATTTTAGTCTTTTTTAATTCTCAAGGCCAATAATTCAATTCAACGTATCTCTGCTGTTTTTCGGGATACATGGACAATTCGATACGCGTTCTACTCCACATTTGCTGCTTTATACAGCGCTTATCATAATGTTTGCGCTGTGTTCACACTGGTTCCAGTCGAACACGATACAATTTTAGTCTTTTTTAATTCTCAAGGCCAATAATTAAATTCAACGTAGATCCTCTATTTTTCGGGATACATGGACAATTCGATACGCGTTCTACTCCACATTTGCTGCTTTATACAGCGCTTATCACAGTTTTTGCACTGTGTTCACACTGGTCCCAGTCGAACACGATACAATTTTAGTCTTTTTTAATTCTCAAGGCCAATAATTAAATTCAACGTAGATCCTCTATTTTTCGGGATACATGGACAATTCGATACGCGTTCTACTCCACATTTGCTGCTTTATACAGCGCTTATCACAGTTTTTGCACTGTGTTCACACTGGTTCCAGTCGAACACGATACAATTTTAGTCTATTTTAATTCTCAAGGCCAATAATTAAATTCAACGTAGATCCTCTATTTTTCGGTATACATGGACAATTCGATACGCGTTCTACTCCACATTTGCTGCTTTATACAGTGCTTATCACAGTTTTTGCACTGTGTTCACACTGGTCCCAGTCGAACACGATACAATTTTAGTCTTTTTTAATTCTCAAGGCCAATAATTAAATTCAACGTAGATCCTCTATTTTTCGGGATACATGGACAATTCGATACGCGTTCTACTCCACATTTGCTGCTTTATACAGCGCTTATCACAGTTTTTGCACTGTGTTCACACTGGTTCCAGTCGAACACGATGCAATTTTAGTCTTTTTTAATTCTCAAGGCCAATAATTCAATTCAACGTATCTCTGCTGTTTTTCGGGATACATGGACAATTCTATACGCGTTCTACTCCACATTTGCTGCTTTATACAGCGCTTATCAGAGTTTTTGCACTGTGTTCACACTGGTCCCAGTCGAATCCGATACAATTTTAGTCTTTTTTAATTCTCAAGGCCAATAATTCAATTCAACGTATCTCTGCTGTTTTTCGGGATACATGGACAATTCGATACGCGTTCTACTCCACATTTGCTGCTTTATACAGCGCTTATCACAGTTTTTGCACTGTGTTCACACTGGTCCGAGTCAAATCAGATACAATTTTAGTCTTTTTTAATTCTCAAGGCCAATAATTAAATTCAACGTAGATCCTCTATTTTTCGGGATACATGGACAATTCGATACGCGTTCTACTCCACATTTGCTGCTTTATACAGCGCATATCATAATGTTTGCGCTGTGTTCACACTGGTTCCAGTCGAACACGATGCAATTTTAGTCTTTTTTAATTCTCAAGGCCAATAATTCAATTCAACGTAGATCCTCTATTTTTCGCAATACATGGACAATTCGATACGCGTTCTACTCCACATTTGCTCCTTTATACAGCGCTTATCACAGTTTTTGCACTGTGTTCACACTGGTCCCAGTCGAATCCGATACAATTTTAGTCTTTTTTAATTCTTAAGGCCAATAATTAAATTCAACGTAGATCCTCTATTTTTCGGGATACATGGACAATTCGATACGCGTTCTACTCCACATTTGCTGCTTTATACAGTGCTTATCACAGTTTTTGCACTGTGTTCACACTGGTCCCAGTCGAACACGATACAATTTTAGTCTTTTTTAATTCTCAAGGCCAATAATTAAATTCAACGTAGATCCTCTATTTTTCGGGATACATGGACAATTCGATACGCGTTCTACTCCACATTTGCTGCTTTATACAGCGCTTATCACAGTTTTTGCACTGTGTTCACACTGGTTCCAGTCGAACACGATGCAATTTTAGTCTTTTTTAATTCTCAAGGCCAATAATTCAATTCAACGTATCTCTGCTGTTTTTCGGGATACATGGACAATTCTATACGCGTTCTACTCCACATTTGCTGCTTTATACAGCGCTTATCAGAGTTTTTGCACTGTGTTCACACTGGTCCCAGTCGAATCCGATACAATTTTAGTCTTTTTTAATTCTCAAGGCCAATAATTCAATTCAACGTATCTCTGCTGTTTTTCGGGATACATGGACAATTCGATACGCGTTCTACTCCACATTTGCTGCTTTATACAGCGCTTATCACAGTTTTTGCACTGTGTTCACACTGGTCCGAGTCAAATCAGATACAATTTTAGTCTTTTTTAATTCTCAAGGCCAATAATTAAATTCAACGTAGATCCTCTATTTTTCGGGATACATGGACAATTCGATACGCGTTCTACTCCACATTTGCTGCTTTATACAGCGCATATCATAATGTTTGCGCTGTGTTCACACTGGTTCCAGTCGAACACGATGCAATTTTAGTCTTTTTTAATTCTCAAGGCCAATAATTCAATTCAACGTAGATCCTCTATTTTTCGCAATACATGGACAATTCGATACGCGTTCTACTCCACATTTGCTCCTTTATACAGCGCTTATCACAGTTTTTGCACTGTGTTCACACTGGTCCCAGTCGAATCCGATACAATTTTAGTCTTTTTTAATTCTTAAGGCCAATAATTAAATTCAACGTAGATCCTCTATTTTTCGGGATACATGGACAATTCGATACGCGTTCTACTCCACATTTGCTGCTTTATACAGCGCATATCATAATGTTTGCGCTGTGTTCACACTGGTTCCATTCGAACACGATACAATTTTAGTCTTTTTTAATTCTCAAGGCCAATAATTAAATTCAACGTAGATCCTCTATTTTTCGGGATACATGGACAATTCGATACGCGTTCTACTCCACATTTGCTGCTTTATACAGCGCTTATCACAGTTTTTGCACTGTGTTCACACTGGTCCCAGTCGAACACGATACAATTTTAGTCTTTTTTAATTCTCAAGGCCAATAATTAAATTCAACGTAGATCCTCTATTTTTCGGGATACATGGACAATTCGATACGCGTTCTACTCCACATTTGCTGCTTTATACAGCGCTTATCACAGTTTTTGCACTGTGTTCACACTGGTCCGAGTCAAATCCGATACAATTTTAGTCTTTTTTAATTCTCAAGGCCAATAATTCAATTCAACGTAGATCCTCTATTTTTCGGGATACATGGACAATTCGATACGCGTTCTACTCCACATCTGCTGCTTTATACAGCGCATATCAGAATGTTTGCATTGTGTTCACACTGGTCCGAGTCAAATCCGATACAATTTTAGTCTTTTTTAATTCTCAAGGCCAATAATTAAATTCAACGTAGATCCTCTATTTTTCGGGATACATGGACAATTCGATACGCGTTCTACTCCAAATTTGCTGCTTTATACAGCGCTTATCACAGTTTTTGCACTGTGTTTACACTGGTCCGAGTCAAATCCGATACAATTTTAGTCTTTTTTAATTCTCAAGGCCAATAATTCAATTCAACGTATCTCTGCTGTTTTTCGGGATACATGGACAATTCGATACGCGTTCTACTCCACATTTGCTGCTTTATACAGCGCATACCAGAATGTTTGCACTGTGTTCACACTGGTTCCAGTCGAACACGATACAATTTTAGTCTTTTTTAATTCTCAAGGCCAATAAATAAATTCAACATAGATCCTCTATTTTTCGGGATACATGGACAATTCGATACGCGTTCTACTCCACATTTGCTGCTTTATACAGCGCTTATCACAGTTTTTGCACTGTGTTCACACTGGTCCCAGTCGAGCACGATACAATTTTAGTCTTTTTTAATTCTCAAGGCCAATAATTAAATTCAACGGAGATCCTCTATTTTTCGGGATACATGGACAATCCGATACGCGTTCTACTCCACATTTGCTGCTTTATACAGCGCTTATCACAGTTTTTGCACTGTGTTCACACTGGTCCCAGTCGAACACGATACAATTTTAGTCTTTTTTAATTCTCAAGGCCATTAATTAAATTCAACGTAGATCCTCTATTTTTCGGGATACATGGACAATTCGATACGCGTTCTACTCCACATTTGCTGCTTTATACAGCGCATATCATAATGTTTGCGCTGTGTTCACACTGGTTCCAGTCGAACACGATACAGTTTTAGTCTTTTTTAATTCTCAAGGCCAATAATTCAATTCAACGTAGATCCTCTATTTTTCGGGATACATGGACAATTCGATACGCGTTCTACTCCACATTTGCTGCTTTATACAGCGCTTATCACAGTTTTTCCACTGTGTTCACACTGGTCCCAGTCGAATCCGATACAATTTTAGTCTTTTTTAATTCTCAAGGCCAATAATTAAATTCAACGTAGATCCTCTATTTTTCGGGATACATGAACAATTCGATAGGCGTTCTACTCCACATTTGCTGCTTTATACAGCGCTTATCACAGTTTTTGCACTGTGTTCACACTGGTCCCAGTCGAATCCGATACAATTTTAGTCTTTTTTAATTCTCAAGGCCAATAATTCAATTCAACGTATCTCCGCTGTTTTTCGGGATACATTGACAATTCAATACGCGTTCTACTCCACATTTGCTGCTTTATACAGCGCATATCAGAATGTTTGCACTGTGTTCACACTGGTTCCAGTCGAACACGATGCAATTTTAGTCTTTTTTAATTCTCAAGGCCAATAATTCAATTCAACGTATCTCTGCTGTTTTTCGGGATACATGGACAATTCTATACGCGTTCTACTCCACATTTGCTGCTTTATACAGCGCTTATCAGAGTTTTTGCACTGTGTTCACACTGGTCCCAGTCGAATCCGATACAATTTTAGTCTTTTTTAATTCTCAAGGCCAATAATTCAATTCAACGTATCTCTGCTGTTTTTCGGGATACATGGACAATTCGATACGCGTTCTACTCCACATTTGCTGCTTTATACAGCGCTTATCACAGTTTTTGCACTGTGTTCACACTGGTCCGAGTCAAATCAGATACAATTTTAGTCTTTTTTAATTCTCAAGGCCAATAATTAAATTCAACGTAGATCCTCTATTTTTCGGGATACATGGACAATTCGATACGCGTTCTACTCCACATTTGCTGCTTTATACAGCGCATATCATAATGTTTGCGCTGTGTTCACACTGGTTCCAGTCGAACACGATGCAATTTTAGTCTTTTTTAATTCTCAAGGCCAATAATTCAATTCAACGTAGATCCTCTATTTTTCGCAATACATGGACAATTCGATACGCGTTCTACTCCACATTTGCTCCTTTATACAGCGCTTATCACAGTTTTTGCACTGTGTTCACACTGGTCCCAGTCGAATCCGATACAATTTTAGTCTTTTTTAATTCTCAAGGCCAATAATTAAATTCAACGTAGATCCTCTATTTTTCGGGATACATGGACAATTCGATAGGCGTTCTACTCCACATTTGCTGCTTTATACAGCGCTTATCACAGTTTTTGCACTGTGTTCACACTGATCCGAGTCAAATCAGATACAATTTTAGTCTTTTTTAATTCTCAAGGCCAATAATTCAATTCAACGTAGATCCTCTATTTTTCGGGATACATGGACAATTCGATACGCGTTCTACTCCACATTTGCTGCTTTATACAGCGCCTATCACAGTTTTTGCACTGTGTTCACACTGGTCCCAGTCGAACACGATACAATTTTAGTCTTTTTTAATTCTCAAGGCCAATAATTAAATTCAACGTAGATCCTCTATTTTTCGGGATACATGGACAATTCGATACGCGTTCTACTCCACATTTGCTGCTTTATACAGCGCTTATCACAGTTTTTCCGCTGTGTTCACACTGGTCCCAGTCGAATCCGATACAATTTTAGTCTTTTTTAATTCTCAAGGCCAATTATTAAATTCAACGTAGATCCTCTATTTTTCGTGATACATGGACAATTCGATAAGCGTTCTACTCCACATTTGCTGCTTTATACAGCGCATATCATAATGTTTGCGCTGTGTTCACACTGGTTCCAGTCGAACACGATACAATTTTAGTCTTTTTCAATTCTCAAGGCCAATAATTAAATTCAACGTAGATCCTCTATTTTTCGGGATACATGGACAATTCGATACGCGTTCTACTCCACATTTGCTGCTTTATATAGCGCATATCAGAATGTTTGCACTGTGTTCACACTGGTCCCAGTCGAATCCGATACAATTTTAGTCTTTTTTAATTCCCAAGGCCAATAATTAAATTCAACGTAGATCCTCTATTTTTCGGGATACATGGACAATTCGATACGCGTTCTACTCCACATTTGCTGCTTTATACAGTGCTTATCACAGTTTTTGCACTGTGTTCACACTGGTCCCAGTCGAACACGATACAATTCTAGTCTTTTTTAATTCTCAAGGCCAATAATTAAATCCAACGTAGATCCTCTATTTTTCGGGATACATGGACAATTCGATACGCGTTCTACTCCACATTTGCTGCTTTATACAGTGCTTATCACAGTTTTTGCACTGTGTTCACACTGGTCCCAGTCGAACACGATACAATTTTAGTCTTTTTTAATTCTCAAGGCCAATAATTAAATTCAACGTAGATCCTCTATTTTTCGGGATACATGGACAATTCGATACGCGTTCTACTCCACATTTGCTGCTTTATACAGCGCTTATCACAGTTTTTGCACTGTGTTCACACTGGTCCCAGTCGAACACGATACAATTTTAGTCTTTTTTAATTCTCAAGGCCAATAATTAAATTAAACGTAGATCCTCTATTTTTCGGGATACATGGACAATTCGATACGCGTTCTACTCCACATTTGCTGCTTTATACAGCGCTTATCACAGTTTTTGCACTGTGTTCACACTGGTCCCAGTCGAATCCGATACAATTTTAGTCTTTTTTAATTCTCAAGGCCAATAATTCAATTCAACGTATCTCCGCTGTTTTTCGGGATACATTGACAATTCAATACGCGTTCTACTCCACATTTGCTGCTTTATACAGCGCATATCAGAATGTTTGCACTGTGTTCACACTGGTTCCAGTCGAACACGATGCAATTTTAGTCTTTTTTAATTCTCAAGGCCAATAATTCAATTCAACGTATCTCTGCTGTTTTTCGGGATACATGGACAATTCTATACGCGTTCTACTCCACATTTGCTGCTTTATACAGCGCTTATCAGAGTTTTTGCACTGTGTTCACACTGGTCCCAGTCGAATCCGATACAATTTTAGTCTTTTTTAATTCTCAAGGCCAATAATTCAATTCAACGTATCTCTGCTGTTTTTCGGGATACATGGACAATTCGATACGCGTTCTACTCCACATTTGCTGCTTTATACAGCGCTTATCACAGTTTTTGCACTGTGTTCACACTGGTCCGAGTCAAATCAGATACAATTTTAGTCTTTTTTAATTCTCAAGGCCAATAATTAAATTCAACGTAGATCCTCTATTTTTCGGGATACATGGACAATTCGATACGCGTTCTACTCCACATTTGCTGCTTTATACAGCGCATATCATAATGTTTGCGCTGTGTTCACACTGGTTCCAGTCGAACACGATGCAATTTTAGTCTTTTTTAATTCTCAAGGCCAATAATTCAATTCAACGTAGATCCTCTATTTTTCGCAATACATGGACAATTCGATACGCGTTCTACTCCACATTTGCTCCTTTATACAGCGCTTATCACAGTTTTTGCACTGTGTTCACACTGGTCCCAGTCGAATCCGATACAATTTTAGTCTTTTTTAATTCTTAAGGCCAATAATTAAATTCAACGTAGATCCTCTATTTTTCGGGATACATGGACAATTCGATACGCGTTCTACTCCACATTTGCTGCTTTATACAGCGCATATCATAATGTTTGCGCTGTGTTCACACTGGTTCCATTCGAACACGATACAATTTTAGTCTTTTTTAATTCTCAAGGCCAATAATTAAATTCAACGTAGATCCTCTATTTTTCGGGATACATGGACAATTCGATACGCGTTCTACTCCACATTTGCTGCTTTATACAGCGCTTATCACAGTTTTTGCACTGTGTTCAAACTGGTCCCAGTCGAACACGATACAATTTTAGTCTTTTTTAATTCTCAAGGCCAATAATTAAATTCAACGTAGATCCTCTATTTTTCGGGATACATGGACAATTCGATACGCGTTCTACTCCACATTTGCTGCTTTATACAGCGCTTATCACAGTTTTTGCACTGTGTTCACACTGGTCCGAGTCAAATCCGATACAATTTTAGTCTTTTTTAATTCTCAAGGCCAATAATTCAATTCAACGTAGATCCTCTATTTTTCGGGATACATGGACAATTCGATACGCGTTCTACTCCACATTTGCTGCTTTATACAGCGCATATCAGAATGTTTGCATTGTGTTCACACTGGTCCGAGTCAAATCCGATACAATTTTAGTCTTTTTTAATTCTCAAGGCCAATAATTAAATTCAACGTAGATCCTCTATTTTTCGGGATACATGGACAATTCGATACGCGTTCTACTCCAAATTTGCTGCTTTATACAGCGCTTATCACAGTTTTTGCACTGTGTTTACACTGGTCCGAGTCAAATCCGATACAATTTTAGTCTTTTTTAATTCTCAAGGCCAATAATTCAATTCAACGTATCTCTGCTGTTTTTCGGGATACATGGACAATTCGATACGCGTTCTACTCCACATTTGCTGCTTTATACAGCGCATACCAGAATGTTTGCACTGTGTTCACACTGGTTCCAGTCGAACACGATACAATTTTAGTCTTTTTTAATTCTCAAGGCCAATAAATAAATTCAACATAGATCCTCTATTTTTCGGGATACATGGACAATTCGATACGCGTTCTACTCCACATTTGCTGCTTTATACAGCGCTTATCACAGTTTTTGCACTGTGTTCACACTGGTCCCAGTCGAGCACGATACAATTTTAGTCTTTTTTAATTCTCAAGGCCAATAATTAAATTCAACGCAGATCCTCTATTTTTCGGGATACATGGACAATTCGATACGCGTTCTACTCCACATTTGCTGCTTTATACAGCGCTTATCACAGTTTTTGCACTGTGTTCACACTGGTCCCAGTCGAACACGATACAATTTTAGTCTTTTTTAATTCTCAAGGCCATTAATTAAATTCAACGTAGATCCTCTATTTTTCGGGATACATGGACAATTCGATACGCGTTCTACTCCACATTTGCTGCTTTATACAGCGCATATCATAATGTTTGCGCTGTGTTCACACTGGTTCCAGTCGAACACGATACAGTTTTAGTCTTTTTTAATTCTCAAGGCCAATAATTCAATTCAACGTAGATCCTCTATTTTTCGGGATACATGGACAATTCGATACGCGTTCTACTCCACATTTGCTGCTTTATACAGCGCTTATCACAGTTTTTCCACTGTGTTCACACTGGTCCCAGTCGAATCCGATACAATTTTAGTCTTTTTTAATTCTCAAGGCCAATAATTAAATTCAACGTAGATCCTCTATTTTTCGGGATACATGGACAATTCGATACGCGTTCTACTCCACATTTGCTGCTTTATACAGCGCTTATCACAGTTTTTGCACTGTGTTCACACTGGTCCGAGTCAAATCAGATACAATTTTAGTCTTTTTTAATTCTCAAGGCCAATAATTCAATTCAACGTAGATCCTCTATTTTTCGGGATACATGGACAATTCGATACGCGTTCTACTCCACATTTGCTGCTTTATACAGCGCCTATCACAGTTTTTGCACTGTGTTCACACTGGTCCCAGTCGAACACGATACAATTTTAGTCTTTTTTAATTCTCAAGGCCAATAATTAAATTCAACGTAGATCCTCTATTTTTCGGGATACATGGACAATTCGACACGCGTTCTACTCCACATTTGCTGCTTTATACAGCGCTTATCACAGTTTTTGCACTGTGTTCACACTGGTCCCAGTCGAATCCGATACAATTTTAGTCTTTTTTAATTCTCAAGGCCAATAATTAAATTCAACGTAGATCCTCTATTTTTCGTGATACATGGACAATTCGATAAGCGTTCTACTCCACATTTGCTGCTTTATACAGCGCATATCATAATGTTTGCGCTGTGTTCACACTGGTTCCAGTCGAACACGATACAATTTTAGTCTTTTTCAATTCTCAAGGCCAATAATTAAATTCAACGTAGATCCTCTATTTTTCGGGATACATGGACAATTCGATACGCGTTCTACTCCACATTTGCTGCTTTATATAGCGCATATCAGAATGTTTGCACTGTGTTCACACTGGTCCCAGTCGAATCCGATACAATTTTAGTCTTTTTTAATTCCCAAGGCCAATAATTAAATTCAACGTAGATCCTCTATTTTTCGGGATACATGGACAATTCGATACGCGTTCTACTCCACATTTGCTGCTTTATACAGCGCATATCATAATGTTTGCGCTGTGTTCACACTGGTTCCAGTCGAACACGATACAATTCTAGTCTTTTTTAATTCTCAAGGCCAATAATTAAATCCAACGTAGATCCTCTATTTTTCGGGATACATGGACAATTCGATACGCGTTCTACTCCACATTTGCTGCTTTATACAGCGCTTATCACAGTTTTTGCACTGTGTTCACACTGGTCCCAGTCGAATCCGATACAATTTTAGTCTTTTTTAATTCTCAAGGCCAATAATTAAATTCAACGTAGATCCTCTATTTTTCGGGATACATGGACAATTCGATACGCGTTCTACTCCACATTTGCTGCTTTATACAGCGCTTATCACAGTTTTTGCACTGTATTCACACTGGTCCCAGTCGAACACGATACAATTTTAGTCTTTTTTAATTCTCAAGGCCAATAATTAAATTCAACGTAGATCCTCTATTTTTCGGGATACATGGACAATTCGATACGCGTTCCACTCCACATTTGCTGCTTTATACAGCGCATATCATAATGTTTGCGCTGTGTTCATACTGGTTCCAGCCGAACACGATACAATTTTAGTCTTTTTTACTTCTCAAGGCCAATAATTAAATTCAACGTAGATCCTCTATTTTTCGGGATACATGGACAATTCGATACGCGTTCTACTCCACATTTGCTGCTTTATACAGCGCTTATCAGAGTTTTTGCAATGTGTTCACACTGGTCCCAGTCGAATCCTATTCAATTTTAGTCTTTTTTAATTCTCAAGGCCAATAAGTCAATTCAACTTGTCTCCGCTGTTTTTCGGGATACATGGACAATTCAATACGCGTTCTACTCCACATTTGCTGCTTTATACAGCGCATATCATAATGTTTGCGCTGTGTTCACACTGGTTCCAGTCGAACACGATACAGTTTTAGTCTTTTTTAATTCTCAAGGCCAATAATTCAATTCAACGTAGATCCTCTATTTTTCGGGATACATGGACAATTCGATACGCGTTCTACTCCACATTTGCTGTTTTATACAGCGCTTATCACAGTTTTTGCACTGCGATCACACTGGTTCCAGTCGAACACGATACAATTTTAGTCTTTTTTAATTCTCAAGGCCAATAATTAGATTCAACGTAGATCCTCTATTTTTCGGGATACATGGACAATTCGATACGCGTTCTACTCCACATTTGCTGCTCTATACAGCGCTTATCACAGTTTTTGCACTGTGTTCACACTGGTTCCAGTCGAACACGATACAATTTTAGTCTTTTTTAATTCTCAAGGCCAATAATTAGATTCAACGTAGATCCTCTATTTTTCGGGATACATGGACAATTCGATACGCGTTCTACTCCACATTTGCTGCTTTATACAGCGCTTATCACAGTTTTTGCACTGTGTTCACACTGGTTCCAGTCGAACACGATGCAATTCTAGTCTTTTTTAATTCTCAAGGCCAATAATTAAATTCAACGTAGATCCTCTACTTTTCGGGATACATGGACAATTCGATACGCGTTCTACTCCACATTTGCTGCTTTATACAGCGCTTATCACAGTTTTTCCACTGTGTTCACACTGGTCCCAGTCGAATCCGATACAATTTTAGTCTTTTTTAATTCTCAAGGCCAATAATTAAATTCAACGTAGATCCTCTATTTTTCGGGATACATGGACAATTCGATACGCGTTCTACTCCACATTTGCTGCTTTATACAGCGCTTATCACAGTTTTTGCACTGTGTTCACACTGGTCCGAGTCAAATCAGATACAATTTTAGGCTTTTTTAATTCTCAAGGCCAATAATTCAATTCAACGTAGATCCTCTATTTTTCGGGATACATGGACAATTCGATACGCGTTCTACTCCACATTTGCTGCTTTATACAGCGCTTATCACAGTTTTTGCACTGTGTTCACACTGGTCCCAGTCGAACACGATACAATTTTAGTCTTTTTTAATTCTCAAGGCCAATAATTAAATTCAACGTAGATCCTCTATTTTTCGGGATACATGGACAATTCGATACGCGTTCTACTCCACATTTGCTGCTTTATACAGCGCTTATCACAGTTTTTGCACTGTGTTCACACTGGTCCCAGTCGAATCCGATACAATTTTAGTCTTTTTTAATTCTCAAGGCCAATAATTAAATTCAACGTAGATCCTCTATTTTTCGTGATACATGGACAATTCGATAAGCGTTCTACTCCACATTTGCTGCTTTATACAGCGCATATCATAATGTTTGCGCTGTGTTCACACTGGTTCCAGTCGAACACGATACAATTTTAGTCTTTTTCAATTCTCAAGGCCAATAATTAAATTCAACGTAGATCCTCTATTTTTCGGGATACATGGACAATTCGATACGCGTTCTACTCCACATTTGCTGCTTTATATAGCGCATATCAGAATGTTTGCACTGTGTTCACACTGGTCCCAGTCGAATCCGATACAATTTTAGTCTTTTTTAATTCCCAAGGCCAATAATTAAATTCAACGTAGATCCTCTATTTTTCGGGATACATGGACAATTCGATACGCGTTCTACTCCACATTTGCTGCTTTATACAGCGCATATCATAATGTTTGCGCTGTGTTCACACTGGTTCCAGTCGAACACGATACAATTCTAGTCTTTTTTAATTCTCAAGGCCAATAATTAAATCCAACGTAGATCCTCTATTTTTCGGGATACATGGACAATTCGATACGCGTTCTACTCCACATTTGCTGCTTTATACAGCGCTTATCACAGTTTTTGCACTGTGTTCACACTGGTCCCAGTCGAATCCGATACAATTTTAGTCTTTTTTAATTCTCAAGGCAAATAATTAAATTCAACGTAGATCCTCTATTTTTCGGGATACATGGACAATTCGATACGCGTTCTACTCCACATTTGCTGCTTTATACAGCGCTTATCACAGTTTTTGCACTGTGTTCACACTGGTCCCAGTCGAACACGATACAATTTTAGTCTTTTTTAATTCTCAAGGCCAATAATTCAATTCAACGTATCTCCGCTGTTTTTCGGGAAACATGGACAATTCAATACGCGTTCTACTCCACATTTGCTGCTTTATACAGCGCATATCATAATGTTTGCGCTGTGTTCACACTGGTTCCAGTCGAACACGATACAATTATAGTCTTTTTTAATTCTCAAGGCCAATAATTTAATTCAACGTAGATCCTCTATTTTTCGGGATACATGGACAATTCGATACGCGTTCTACTCCACATTTGCTGCTTTATACAGCGCTTATCACAGTTTTTGCACTGTATTCACACTGGTCCCAGTCGAACACGATACAATTTTATTCTTTTTTAATTCTCAAGGCCAATAATTAAATTCAACGTAGATCCTCTATTTTTCGGGATACATGGACAATTCGATACGCGTTCTACTCCACATTTGCTGCTCTATACAGCGCATATCATAATGTTTGCGCTGTGTTCATACTGGTTCCAGCCGAACACGATACAATTTTAGTCTTTTTTACTTCTCAAGGCCAATAATTAAATTCAACGTAGATCCTCTATTTTTCGGGATACATGGACAATTCGATACGCGTTCTACTCCACATTTGCTGCTTTATACAGCGCTTATCAGAGTTTTTGCAATGTGTTCACACTGGTCCCAGTCGAATCCTATTCAATTTTAGTCTTTTTTAATTCTCAAGGCCAATAAGTCAATTCAACTTGTCTCCGCTGTTTTTCGGGATACATGGACAATTCAATACGCGTTCTACTCCACATTTGCTGCTTTATACAGCGCATATCATAATGTTTGCGCTGTGTTCACACTGGTTCCAGTCGAACACGATACAATTTTAGTCTTTTTTACTTCTCAAGGCCAATAATTAAATTCAACGTAGATCCTCTATTTTTCGGGATACATGGACAATTCGATACGCGTTCTACTCCACATTTGCTGCTTTATACAGTGCTTATCACAGTTTTTGCACTGTGTTCACACTGGTCCCAGTCGAATCCGATACAATTTTAGTCTTTTTTAATTCTCAAGACCAATAATTAAATTCAACGTAGATCCTCTATTTTTCGGGATGGACAATTCGATACGCGATCTACTACAACATTAGCTGTTTTATACAGCGGCTTATCACATTTTTGCACTGTGTTCACACTGGACCCAGTCGAATCCGATACAATTTTAGTATTTTTTTAATTCTCAAGGCCAATAATTCAATTCAACGTATCTCCGCTGTTATACAGGGATTACATGGACAATTCGATACGCGTTCTACTCCACATTTGCTGCTTTATACAGCGCTTATCACAGTTTTGCACTGTGTTCACACTGGACCCAGTCGAATCCGATACAATTTTAGTCTTTTTAATTCTCAAGGCCAATAATTCCATTCAACGTATCTCCGCTGTTTTTCGGGATACATGGACAATTCGATACGCGTTCTACTCCACATTTGCTGCTTTATACAGCGCTTATCACAGTTTTTGCACTGTGTTCACACTGGTTCCAGTCGAACACGATACAATTTTAGTCTTTTTTAATTCTCAAGGACAATAATTAGATTCAACGTAGATCCTCTATTTTTCGGGATACATGGACAATTCGATACGCGTTCTACTCCACATTTGCTGCTTTATACAGCGCTTATCACAGTTTTTGCACTGTGTTCACACTGGTTCCAGTCGAACACGATACAATTTTAGTCTTTTTTAATTCTCAAGGCCAATAATTAGATTCAACGTAGATCCTCTATTTTTCGGGATACATGGACAATTCGATACGCGTTCTACTCCACATTTGCTGCTTTATACAGCGCTTATCACAGTTTTTGCACTGTGTTCACACTGGTTCCAGTCGAACACGATACAATTTTAGTCTTTTTTAATTCTCAAGGCCAATAATTAGATTCAACGTAGATCCTCTATTTTTCGGGATACATGGACAATTCGATACGCGTTCTACTCCACATTTGCTGCTTTATACAGCGCTTATCACAGTTTTTGCACTGTGTTCACACTGGTTCCAGTCGAACACGATACAATTTTAGTCTTTTTTAATTCTCAAGGCCAATAATTAGATTCAACGTAGATCCTCTATTTTTCGGGATACATGGACAATTCGATACGCGTTCTACTCCACATTTGCTGCTTTATACAGCGCTTATCACAGTTTTTGCACTGTGTTCACACTGGTTCCAGTCGAACACGATACAATTTTAGTCTTTTTTAATTCTCAAGGCCAATAATTAGATTCAACGTAGATCCTCTATTTTTCGGGATACATGGACAATTCGATACGCGTTCTACTCCACATTTGCTGCTTTATACAGCGCTTATCACAGTTTTTGCACTGTGTTCACACTGGTTCCAGTCGAACACGATACAATTTTAGTCTTTTTTAATTCTCAAGGCCAATAATTAGATTCAACGTAGATCCTCTATTTTTCGGGATACATGGACAATTCGATACGCGTTCTACTCCACATTTGCTGCTTTATACAGCGCTTATCACAGTTTTTGCACTGTGTTCACACTGGTTCCAGTCGAACACGATACAATTTTAGTCTTTTTTAATTCTCAAGGCCAATAATTAGATTCAACGTAGATCCTCTATTTTTCGGGATACATGGACAATTCGATACGCGTTCTACTCCACATTTGCTGCTTTATACAGCGCTTATCACAGTTTTTGCACTGTGTTCACACTGGTTCCAGTCGAACACGATACAATTTTAGTCTTTTTTAATTCTCAAGGCCAATAATTAGATTCAACGTAGATCCTCTATTTTTCGGGATACATGGACAATTCGATACGCGTTCTACTCCACATTTGCTGCTTTATACAGCGCTTATCACAGTTTTTGCACTGTGTTCACACTGGTTCCAGTCGAACACGATACAATTTTAGTCTTTTTTAATTCTCAAGGCCAATAATTAGATTCAACGTAGATCCTCTATTTTTCGGGATACATGGACAATTCGATACGCGTTCTACTCCACATTTGCTGCTTTATACAGCGCTTATCACAGTTTTTGCACTGTGTTCACACTGGTTCCAGTCGAACACGATACAATTTTAGTCTTTTTTAATTCTCAAGGCCAATAATTAGATTCAACGTAGATCCTCTATTTTTCGGGATACATGGACAATTCGATACGCGTTCTACTCCACATTTGCTGCTTTATACAGCGCTTATCACAGTTTTTGCACTGTGTTCACACTGGTTCCAGTCGAACACGATACAATTTTAGTCTTTTTTAATTCTCAAGGCCAATAATTAGATTCAACGTAGATCCTCTATTTTTCGGGATACATGGACAATTCGATACGCGTTCTACTCCACATTTGCTGCTTTATACAGCGCTTATCACAGTTTTTGCACTGTGTTCACACTGGTTCCAGTCGAACACGATACAATTTTAGTCTTTTTTAATTCTCAAGGCCAATAATTAGATTCAACGTAGATCCTCTATTTTTCGGGATACATGGACAATTCGATACGCGTTCTACTCCACATTTGCTGCTTTATACAGCGCTTATCACAGTTTTTGCACTGTGTTCACACTGGTTCCAGTCGAACACGATACAATTTTAGTCTTTTTTAATTCTCAAGGCCAATAATTAGATTCAACGTAGATCCTCTATTTTTCGGGATACATGGACAATTCGATACGCGTTCTACTTCACATTTGCTGCTTTATACAGCGCATATCAGAATGTTTGCACTGTGTTCACACTGGTCCCAGTCGAATCCGATACAATTTTAGTCTTTTTTAATTCTCAAGGCCAATAATTAGATTCAACGTAGATCCTCTATTTTTCGGGATACATGGACAATTCGATACGCGTTCTACTCCACATTTGCTGCTTTATACAGCGCTTATCACAGTTTTTGCACTGTGTTCACACTGGTTCCAGTCGAACACGATACAATTTTAGTCTTTTTTAATTCTCAAGGCCAATAATTAGATTCAACGTAGATCCTCTATTTTTCGGGATACATGGACAATTCGATAAGCGTTCTACTCCACATTTGCTGCTTTATACAGCGCTTATCACAGTTTTTGCACTGTGTTCACACTGGTTCCAGTCGAACACGATACAATTTTAGTCTTTTTTAATTCTCAAGGCCAATAATTAGATTCAACGTAGATCCTCTATTTTTCGGGATACATGGACAATTCGATACGCGTTCTACTCCACATTTGCTGCTTTATACAGCGCTTATCACAGTTTTTGCACTGTGTTCACACTGGTTCCAGTCGAACACGATACAATTTTAGTCTTTTTTAATTCTCAAGGCCAATAATTAGATTCAACGTAGATCCTCTATTTTTCGGGATACATGGACAATTCGATACGCGTTCTACTTCACATTTGCTGCTTTATACAGCGCATATCAGAATGTTTGCACTGTGTTCACACTGGTCCCAGTCGAATCCGATACAATTTTAGTCTTTTTTAATTCTCAAGGCCAATAATTAGATTCAACGTAGATCCTCTATTTTTCGGGATACATGGACAATTCGATACGCGTTCTACTCCACATTTGCTGCTTTATACAGCGCTTATCACAGTTTTTGCACTGTGTTCACACTGGTTCCAGTCGAACACGATACAATTTTAGTCTTTTTTAATTCTCAAGGCCAATAATTAAATTCAACGTAGATCCTCTATTTTTCGGGATACATGGACAGTTCGATACGAGTTCTACTCCACATTTGCTGCTTTATACAGCGCATATCAGAATGTTTGCACTGTGTTCACACTGGTCCCAGTCGAATCCGATACAATTTTAGTCTTTTTTAATTCTCAAGGCCAATAATTCAATTCAACGTAGATCCTCTATTTTACGGGATACATGGACAATTCGATACGCGTTCTACTCCACATTTGCTGCTTTATACAGCGCTTATCACAGTTTTTGCACTGTGTTCACACTGGTCCGAGTCAAATCCGATACAATTTTAGTCTTTTTTAATTCTCAAGGCCATTAATTCAATTCAACGTATCTCCGCTGTTTTTCGGGATACATGGACAATTCGATACGCGTTCTACTCCACATTTGCTGCCTTATACAGCGATTATCAGAGTTTTTGCACTGCGTTCACACTGGTTCCAGTCGAACACGATACAATTTTAGTCTTTTTTAATTCTCAAGGCCAATAATTAAATTCAACGTAGATCCTCTATTTTTCGGGATACATGGACAATTCGATACGCGTTCTACTCCACATTTGCTGCTTTATACAGCGCTTATCACAGTTTTTGCACTGTGTTCACACTGGTCCCAGTCGAATCCGATACAATTTTAGTCTTTTTTAATTCTCAAGGCCAATAATTAAATTCAACATAGATCCTCTATTTTTCGGGATACATGGACAATTCGATACGCGTTCTACTCCACATTTGCTGCTTTATACAGCGCTTATCAGAGTTTTTGCACTGCGTTCACACTGGTTCCAGTCGAACACGATACAATTTTAGTCTTTTTTAATTCTCAAGGCCAATAATTAAATTCAACGTAGATCCTCTATTTTTCGGGATACATGGACAATTCGATACGCGTTCTACTCCACATTTGCTGCTTTATACAGCGCTTATCACAGTTTTTGCACTGTGTTCAAACTGGTCCCAGTCGAACACGATACAATTTTAGTCTTTTTTAATTCTCAAGGCCAATGATTAAATTCAACGTAGATCCTCTATTTTTCGGGATACATGAACAATTCGATACGCGTTCTAATCCACATTTGCTGCTTTATACAGCGCATATCAGAATGTTTGCACTGTGTTCACACTGGTCCCAGTCGAATCCGATACAATTTTAGTCTTTTTTAATTCTCAAGGCCAATATTTCAATTTAACGTATCTCCGCTGTTTTTCGGGATACATGGACAATTCGATACGCGTTCTACTCCACATTTGCTGCTTTATACAGAGCATATCAGAATGTTTGCGCTGTGTTCACACTGGTCCGAGTCGAATCCGATACAATTTTAGTCTTTTTTAATTCTCAAGGCCAATAATTCAATTCAACGTAGATCCTCTATTTTTCGGGATACATGGACAATTCGATACGCGTTCTACTCCACATTTCCTGCTTTATACAGCGCTTATCACAGTCTTTGCACTGTGTTCACACTGGTCCGAGTCAAATCCGATACAATTTTAGTCTTTTTTAATTCTCAAGGCCAATAATTCAATTCAACGTAGATCCTCTATTTTTCGGGATACATGGACAATTCGATACGCGTTCTACTCCACATTTGCTGCTTTATACAGCGCTTATCAGAGTTTTTGCACTGTGTTCACACTGGTCCCAGTCGAATCCGATACAATTTTAGTCTTTTTTAATTCTCAAGGCCAATAATTCAATTCAACGTATCTCCGCTGTTTTTCGGGATACATGGACAATTCGATACGCGTTCTACTCCACATTTGCTGCTTTATACAGCGCTTATCACAGTTTTTGCACTGTGTTCACACTGGTCCCAGTCGAACACGATACAATTTTAGTCTTTTTTAATTCTCAAGGCCATTAATTAAATTCAACGTATCTCCGCTGTTTTTCGGGATACATGGACAATTCGATACGCGTTCTACTCCACATTTGCTGCTTTATACAGCGCTTATCACAGTTTTTGCACTGTGTTCACACTGGTCCCAGTCGAATCCGATACAATTTTAGTCTTTTTTAATTCTCAAGGCCAATAATTAAATTCAACATAGATCCTCTATTTTTCGGGATACATGGACAATTCGATACGCGTTCTACTCCACATTTGCTGCTTTATACAGCGCTTATCAGAGTTTTTGCACTGCGTTCACACTGGTTCCAGTCGAACACGATACAATTTTAGTCTTTTTTAATTCTCAAGGCCAATAATTAAATTCAACGTAGATCCTCTATTTTTCGGGATACATGGACAATTCGATACGCGTTCTACTCCACATTTCCTGCTTTATACAGCGCTTATCACAGTTTTTGCACTGTGTTCACACTGGTCCGAGTCAAATCCGATACAATTTTAGTCTTTTTTAATTCTCAAGGCCAATAATTCAATTCAACGTAGATCCTCTATTTTTCGGGATACATGGACAATTCGATACGCGTTCTACTCCACATTTGCTGCTTTATACAGCGCTTATCAGAGTTTTTGCACTGTGTTCACACTGGTCCCAGTCGAATCCGATACAATTTTAGTCTTTTTTAATTCTCAAGGCCAATAATTCAATTCAACGTATCTCCGCTGTTTTTCGGGATACATGGACAATTCGGTACGCGTTCTACTCCACATTTGCTGCTTTATACAGCGCTTATCACAGTTTTTGCACTGTGTTCACACTGGTCCCAGTCGAATCCGATAAAATTTTAGTCTTTTTTAATTCTCAAGGCCAATAATTAAATTCAACGTAGATCCTCTATTTTTCGGGATACATGGACAATTCGATACCAGTTCTACTCCACATTTGCTGCTTTATACAGCGCATATCAGAATGTTTGCACTGTGTTCACACTGGTCCCAGTCGAATCCGATACAATTTTAGTCTTTTTTAATTCTCAAGGCCAATAATTCAATTCAACGTAGATCCTCTATTTTTCGGGATACATGGACAATTCGATACGCGTTCTACTCCACATTTGCAGCTTTATACAGCGCATATCAGAATGTTTGCACTGTGTTCACACTGGTCCCAGTCGAATCCGATACAATTTTAGCCTTTTTTAATTCTCAAGGCCAATAATTCAGTTCAACGTAACTCCGCTGTTTTTCGGGATAAATGGACAATTCGATATGCGTTCTACTCCACATTTGCTGCTTTATACAGCGCATATCAGAATGTTTGCACTGTGTTCACACTGGTTCCAGTCGAACACGATACAATTTTAGTCTTTTTTAATTCTCAAGGCCAATAATTAAATTCAACGTAGATCCTCTATTTTTCGGGATACATGGACAATTCGATACGCGTTCTACTCCACATTTGCTGCTTTATACAGCGCTTATCACAGTTTTTGCACTGTGTTCACACTGGTCCCAGTCGAATCCGATACAATTTTAGTCTTTTTTATTTCTCAAGGCCAATAATTAAATTCAACGTAGATCCTCTATTTTTCGGGATACATGGACAATTCGATACGAGTTCTACTATACATTTGCTGCTTTATACAGCGCATATCAGAATGTTTGCACTGTGTTCACACTGGTCCCAGTCGAATCCGATACAATTTTAGTCTTTTTTAATTTTCAAGGCCAATAATTAAATTCAACGTAGATCCTCTATTTTTCAGGATACATGGACAATTCGATACGCGTTCTACTCCACATTTGCTGCTTTATACAGCGCATATCATAATGTTTGCGCTGTGTTCACACTGGTCCCAGTCGAACACGATACAATTTTAGTCTTTTTTAATTCTCAAGGCCAATAATTAAATTCAACGTAGATCCTCTATTTTTCGGAATACATGGACAATTCGATACGCGTTCTACTCCACATTTGCTGCTTTATACAGCGCATATCAGAATGTTTGCTCTGCGTTCACACTGGTTCCAATCGAATCCGATACAATTTTAGTATTTCTTAATTCTCAAGGCCAATAATTAAATTCAACGTAGATCCTCTATTTTTCGGGATTCATGGACAATTCGATACGCGTTCTACTCCACATTTGCTGCTTTATACAGCGCTTATCACAGTTTTTGCACTGTGTTCACACTGGTCCCAGTCGAACACGATACAATTTTAGTCTTTTTTAATTCTCAAGGCCAATAATTAAATTTAACGTAGATCCTCTATCTTTCGGGATAAATGGACAACTCGATACGCGTTCTACTCCACATTTGCTGCTTTATACAGCGCTTATCACAGTTTTTGCACTGTGTTCACACTGGTCCCAGTCGAACACGATACAATTTTAGTCTTTTTTAATTCTCAAGGCCAATAATTAAATTCAACGTAGATCCTCCATTTTTCGGGATACATGGACAACTCGATACGCGTTCTACTCCACATTTGCTGCTTTATACAGCGCTTATCACAGTTTTTGCACTGTGTTCACACTGGTCCCAGTCGAACACGATACAATTTTAGTCTTTTTTAATTCTCAAGGCCAATAATTAAATTCAACGTAGATCCTCTATTTTTCGGGATACATGGACAATTCGATACGCGTTCTACTCCACATTTGCTGCTTTATACAGCGCTTATCACAGTTTTTGCACTGTGTTCACACTCGTCCCAGTCGAACACGATACAATTTTAGTCTTTTTTAATTCTCAAGGCCAATAATTAAATTCAACGTAGATCCTCTATCTTTCGGGATAAATGGACAACTCGATACGCGTTCTATTCCACATTTGCTGCTTTATACAGCGCATATCAGAATGTTTGCACTGTGTTCACACTGGTCCCAGTCGAATCCGATACAATTTTAGCCTTTTTTAATTCTCAAGGCCAATAATTCAGTTCAACGTAACTCCGCTGTTTTTCGGGATAAATGGACAATTCGATACGCGTTCTACTCCACATTTGCTGCTTTATACAGCGCATATCAGAATGTTTGCTCTGCGTTCACACTGGTTCCAATCGAATCCGATACAATTTTAGTATTTCTTAATTCTCAAGGCCAATAATTAAATTCAACGTAGATCCTCTATTTTTCGGGATTCATGGACAATTCGATACGCGTTCTACTCCACATTTGCTGCTTTATACAGCGCTTATCACAGTTTTTGCACTGTGTTCACACTGGTCCCAGTCGAACACGATACAATTTTAGTCTTTTTTAATTCTCAAGGCCAATAATTAAATTCAACGTAGATCCTCTATTTTTCGGGATACATGGACAATTCGATACGCGTTCTACTCCACATTTGCTGCTTTATACAGCGCATATCAGAATGTTTGCACTGTGTTCACACTGGTCCCAGTCGAATCCGATACAATTTTAGTCTTTTTTAATTCTCAAGGCCAATAATTAAATTCAACGTAGATCCTCTATTTTTCGGGATACATGGACAATTCGATACGCGTTCTACTCCACATTTGCTGCTTTATACAGCGCATATCAGAATGTTTGCACTGTGTTCACACTGGTTCCAGTCGAACACGATACAATTTTAGTCTTTTTTAATTCTCAAGGTCAATAATTAAATTCAACGTAGATCCTCTATCTTTCGGGATAAATGGACAACTCGATACGCGTTCTACTCCACATTTGCTGCTTTATACAGCGCTTATCACAGTTTTTGCACTGTGTTCACACTGGTCCCAGTCGAACACGATACAATTTTAGTCTTTTTTAATTCTCAATGCCAATAATTAAATTCAACGTAGATCCTCTATTTTTCGGGATACATGGACAATTCGACACGCGTTCTACTCCACATTTGCTGCTTTATACAGCGCTTATCACAGTTTTTGCACTGTGTTCACACTGGTCCCAGTCGAACACGATACAATTTTAGTATTTCTTAATTCTCAAGGCCAATAATTAAATTCAACGTAGATCCTCTATTTTTCGGGATTCATGGACAATTCGATACGCGTTCTACTCCACATTTGCTGCTTTATACAGCGCTTATCACAGTTTTTGCACTGTGTTCACACTGGTCCCAGTCGAACACGATACAATTTTAGTCTTTTTTAATTCTCAAGGCCAATAATTAAATTTAACGTAGATCCTCTATCTTTCGGGATAAATGGACAACTCGATACGCGTTCTACTCCACATTTGCTGCTTTATACAGCGCTTATCACAGTTTTTGCACTGTGTTCACACTGGTCCCAGTCGAACACGATACAATTTTAGTCTTTTTTAATTCTCAAGGCCAATAATTAAATTCAACGTAGATCCTCCATTTTTCGGGATACATGGACAACTCGATACGCGTTCTACTCCACATTTGCTGCTTTATACAGCGCTTATCACAGTTTTTGCACTGTGTTCACACTGGTCCCAGTCGAACACGATACAATTTTAGTCTTTTTTAATTCTCAAGGCCAATAATTAAATTCAACGTAGATCCTCTATTTTTCGGGATACATGGACAATTCGATACGCGTTCTACTCCACATTTGCTGCTTTATACAGCGCTTATCACAGTTTTTGCACTGTGTTCACACTGGTCCCAGTCGAACACGATACAATTTTAGTCTTTTTTAATTCTCAAGGCCAATAATTAAATTTAACGTAGATCCTCTATCTTTCGGGATAAATGGACAACTCGATACGCGTTCTACTCCACATTTGCTGCTTTATACAGCGCTTATCACAGTTTTTGCACTGTGTTCACACTGGTCCCAGTCGAACACGATACAATTTTAGTCTTTTTTAATTCTCAAGGCCAATAATTAAATTCAACGTAGATCCTCCATTTTTCGGGATACATGGACAACTCGATACGCGTTCTACTCCACATTTGCTGCTTTATACAGCGCTTATCACAGTTTTTGCACTGTGTTCACACTGGTCCCAGTCGAACACGATACAATTTTAGTCTTTTTTAATTCTCAAGGCCAATAATTAAATTCAACGTAGATCCTCTATTTTTCGGGATACATGGACAATTCGATACGCGTTCTACTCCACATTTGCTGCTTTATACAGCGCTTATCACAGTTTTTGCACTGTGTTCACACTCGTCCCAGTCGAACACGATACAATTTTAGTCTTTTTTAATTCTCAAGGCCAATAATTAAATTCAACGTAGATCCTCTATCTTTCGGGATAAATGGACAACTCGATACGCGTTCTATTCCACATTTGCTGCTTTATACAGCGCATATCAGAATGTTTGCACTGTGTTCACACTGGTCCCAGTCGAATCCGATACAATTTTAGCCTTTTTTAATTCTCAAGGCCAATAATTCAGTTCAACGTAACTCCGCTGTTTTTCGGGATAAATGGACAATTCGATACGCGTTCTACTCCACATTTGCTGCTTTATACAGCGCATATCAGAATGTTTGCTCTGCGTTCACACTGGTTCCAATCGAATCCGATACAATTTTAGTATTTCTTAATTCTCAAGGCCAATAATTAAATTCAACGTAGATCCTCTATTTTTCGGGATTCATGGACAATTCGATACGCGTTCTACTCCACATTTGCTGCTTTATACAGCGCTTATCACAGTTTTTGCACTGTGTTCACACTGGTCCCAGTCGAACACGATACAATTTTAGTCTTTTTTAATTCTCAAGGCCAATAATTAAATTCAACGTAGATCCTCTATTTTTCGGGATACATGGACAATTCGATACGCGTTCTACTCCACATTTGCTGCTTTATACAGCGCATATCAGAATGTTTGCACTGTGTTCACACTGGTCCCAGTCGAATCCGATACAATTTTAGTCTTTTTTAATTCTCAAGGCCAATAATTAAATTCAACGTAGATCCTCTATTTTTCGGGATACATGGACAATTCGATACGCGTTCTACTCCACATTTGCTGCTTTATACAGCGCATATCAGAATGTTTGCACTGTGTTCACACTGGTTCCAGTCGAACACGATACAATTTTAGTCTTTTTTAATTCTCAAGGTCAATAATTAAATTCAACGTAGATCCTCTATCTTTCGGGATAAATGGACAACTCGATACGCGTTCTACTCCACATTTGCTGCTTTATACAGCGCTTATCACAGTTTTTGCACTGTGTTCACACTGGTCCCAGTCGAACACGATACAGTTTTAGTCTTTTTTAATTCTCAATGCCAATAATTAAATTCAACGTAGATCCTCTATTTTTCGGGATACATGGACAATTCGACACGCGTTCTACTCCACATTTGCTGCTTTATACAGCGCATATCAGAATGTTTGCACTGTGTTCACACTGGTTCCAGTCGAACACGATACAATTTTAGTCTTTTTTAATTCTCAAGGCCAATAATTAAATTCAACGTAGATCCTCTATTTTTCGGGATACATGGACAATTCGATACGCGTTCTACTCCACATTTGCTGCTTTATACAGCGCATATCATAATGTTTGCACTGTGTTCACACTGGTTCCAGTCGAACACGATACAATTTTAGTCTTTTTTAATTCTCAAGGCCAATAATTAAATTCAACGTAGATCCTCTATTTTTCGGGATACATGGACAATTCGATACGCGTTCTACTCCACATTTGCTGCTTTATACAGCGCATATCATAATGTTTGCGCTGTGTTCACACTGGTTCCAGTCGAACACGATACAATTTTAGTCTTTTTTAATTCTCAAGGCCAATAATTAGATTCAACGTAGATCCTCTATTTTTCGGGATACATGGACAATTCGATACGCGTTCTACTCCACATTTGCTGCTTTATACAGCGCTTATCACAGTTTTTGCACTGTGTTCACACTGGTTCCAGTCGAACACGATACAATTTTAGTCTTTTTTAATTCTCAAGGCCAATAATTAGATTCAACGTAGATCCTCTATTTTTCGGGATACATGGACAATTCGATACGCGTTCTACTCCACATTTGCTGCTTTATACAGCGCTTATCACAGTTTTTGCACTGTGTTCACACTGGTTCCAGTCGAACACGATACAATTTTAGTCTTTTTTAATTCTCAAGGCCAATAATTAGATTCAACGTAGATCCTCTATTTTTCGGGATACATGGACAATTCGATACGCGTTCTACTCCACATTTGCTGCTTTATACAGCGCTTATCACAGTTTTTGCACTGTGTTCACACTGGTTCCAGTCGAACACGATACAATTTTAGTCTTTTTTAATTCTCAAGGCCAATAACTAGATTCAACGTAGATCCTCTATTTTTCGGGATACATGGACAATTCGATACGCGTTCTACTCCACATTTGCTGCTTTATACAGCGCTTATCACAGTTTTTGCACTGTGTTCACACTGGTTCCAGTCGAACACGATACAATTTTAGTCTTTTTTAATTCTCAAGGCCAATAATTAGATTCAACGTAGATCCTCTATTTTTCGGGATACATGGACAATTCGATACGCGTTCTACTCCACATTTGCTGCTTTATACAGCGCTTATCACAGTTTTTGCACTGTGTTCACACTGGTTCCAGTCGAACACGATACAATTTTAGTCTTTTTTAATTCTCAAGGCCAATAATTAGATTCAACGTAGATCCTCTATTTTTCGGGATACATGGACAATTCGATACGCGTTCTACTCCACATTTGCTGCTTTATACAGCGCTTATCACAGTTTTTGCACTGTGTTCACACTGGTTCCAGTCGAACACGATACAATTTTAGTCTTTTTTAATTCTCAAGGCCAATAATTAGATTCAACGTAGATCCTCTATTTTTCGGGATACATGGACAATTCGATACGCGTTCTACTCCACATTTGCTGCTTTATACAGCGCTTATCACAGTTTTTGCACTGTGTTCACACTGGTTCCAGTCGAACACGATACAAATTTAGTCTTTTTTAATTCTCAAGGCCAATAATTAGATTCAACGTAGATCCTCTATTTTTCGGGATACATGGACAATTCGATACGCGTTCTACTCCACATTTGCTGCTTTATACAGCGCATATCAGAATGTTTGCACTGTGTTCACACTGGTCCCAGTCGAATCCGATACAATTTTAGTCTTTTTTAATTCTCAAGGCCAATAATTAAATTCAACGTAGATCCTCTATTTTTCGGGATACATGGACAATTCAATACGCGTTCTACTCCACATTTGCTGCTTTATACAGCGCTTATCACTGTTCTTGCACTGTGTTCACACTGGTCCCAGTCGAATCCGATACAATTTTAGTCTTTTTTAATTCTCAAGGTCAATAATTAAATTCAACGTAGATCCTCTATTTTTCGGGATACATGGACAATTCGATACGCGTTCTACTCCACATTTGCTCCTTTATACAGCGCTTATCACAGTTTTTGCACTGTGTTCACACTGGTCCCAGTCGAACACGATACAATTTTAGTCTTTTTTAATTCTCAAGGCAAATAATTAAATTCAACGTAGATCCTCTATTTTTCGGGATACATGGACAATTCGATACGCGTTCTACTCCACATTTGCTGCTTTATACAGCGCTTATCACAGTTTTTGCACTGTGTTCACACTGGTTCCAGTCGAACACGATACAATTTTAGTCTTTCTTAATTCTCAAGGCCAATAATTAGATTCAACGTAGATCCTCTATTTTTCGGGATACATGGACAATTCGATACGCGTTCTACTCCACATTTGCTGCTTTATACAGCGCATATCAGAATGTTTGCACTGTGTTCACACTGGTCCCAGTCGAATCCGATACAATTTTAGTCTTTTTTAATTCTCAAGGCCAATAATTCAATTCAACGTAGATCCTCTATTTTTCGGGACACATGGACAATTCGATACGCGTTCTACTCCACATTTGCTGCTTTATACAGCGCTTATCACAGTTTTAGCACTGTGTTCACACTGGTCCCAGTCGAATCCGATACAATTTTAGTCTTTTTTAATTCTCAAGGCCAATAATTAAATTCAACGTAGATCGTCTATTTTTCGGGATACATGGACAATTCGATACGCGTTCTACTCCACATTTGCTGCTTCATACAGCGCTTATCACAGTTTTTGCACTGTGTTCACACTGGTCCCAGTCGAATAAGATACAATTTTAGTCTTTTTTAATTCTCAAGGCCAATAATTAAATTCAACGTAGACCCTCTATTTTTCGGGATACATGGACAATTCGATACGCGTTCTACTCCACATTTGCTGCTTTATACAGCGCTTATCACAGTTTTAGCACTGTGTTCACACTGGTCCCAGTCGAATCCGATACAATTTTAGTCTTTTTTAATTCTCAAGGCCAATAATTAAATTCAACGTAGATCCTCTATTTTTCGGGATACATGGACAATTCGATACGCGTTCTACTCCACATTTGCTGCTTCATACAGCGCTTATCACAGTTTTTGCACTGTGTTCACACTGGTCCCAGTCGAATCCGATACAATTTTAGTCTTTTTTAATTCTCAAGGCCAATAATTAAATTCAACGTAGATCCTCTATTTTTCGGGATACATGGACAACTCGATACGCGTTCTACTCCACATTTGCTGCTTTATACAGCGCTTATCACAGTTTTTGCACAGTGTTCACACTGGTCCCAGTCGAATCCGATACAATTTTAGTCTTTTTTAATTCTCAAGGCCAATAATTCAATTCAACGTATCTCCGCTGTTTTTCGGGACACATGGACAATTCGATACGCGTTCTACTCCACATTTGCTGCTTTATACAGCGCATATCATAATGTTTGCGCTGTGTTCACACTGGTTCCAGTCGAACACGATACAATTTTAGTCTTTTTTAATTCTCAAGGCCAATAATTAAATTCAACGTAGATCCTCTATTTTTCGGGATACATGAACAATTCGATACGCGTTCTAATCCACATTTGCTGCTTTATACAGCGCATATCAGAATGTTTGCGCTGTGTTCACACTGGTCCGAGTCGAATCCGATACAATTTTAGTCTTTTTTAATTCTCAAGGCCAATAATTCAATTCAACGTAGATCCTCTATTTTTCGGGATACATGGACAATTCGATACGCGTTCTACTCCACACTTGCTGCTTTATACAGCGCTTATCACAGTTTTTGCACTGTGTTCACACTGGTCCGAGTCAAATCCGATACAATTTTAGTCTTTTTTAATTCTCAAGGCCAATAATTCAATTCAACGTATCTCCGCTGTTTTTCGGGATACATGGACAATTCGATACGCGTTCTACTCCAAATTTGCTGCTTTATACAGCGCGTATCACAGTTTTTGCACTGTGTTCACACTGGTCCGAGTCGAATCCGATACAATTTTAGTCTTTTTTAATTCTCAAGGCCAATAATTCAATTCAACGTAGATCCCCTATTTTTCCGGATACATGGACAATTCGATACGCGTTCTACTCCACATTTGCTGCTTTATACAGCGCTTCTCACAGTTTTTGCACTGTGTTCACACTGGTCCCAGTCGAATCCGATACAATTTTAGTCTTTTTTAATTCTCAAGGCCAATAATTCAATTCAACATATCTCCGCTGTTTTTCGGGATACATGGACAATTCGATACGCGTTCTACTCCACATTTGCTGCTTTATACAGCGCATATCATAATGTTTGCGCTGTGTTCACACTGGTTCCAGTCGAACACGATACAATTTTAGTCTTTTTTAATTCTCAAGGCCAATAATTAAATTCAACGTAGATCCTCTATTTTTCGGGATACATGGACAATTCGATACGCGTTCTACTCCACATTTGCTGCTCTATACAGCGCATATCAGAATGTTTGCACTGTGTTCACACTGGTCCCAGTCGAATCCGATACAATTTTAGTCTTTTTTAATTCTCAAGGCCAATAATTAAATTCAACGTAGATCCTCTATTTTTCAGGATACATGGACAATTCGATACGCGTTCTACTCCACATTTGCTGCTTTATACAGCGCTTATCAGAGTTTTTGCACTGTGTTCACACTGGTCCCAGTCGAATCCGATACAATTTTAGTCTTTTTTAATTCTCAAGGCCAATAATTAAATTCAACGTAGATCCTCTATTTTTCGGGATACATGGACAATTCCATACGCGTTCTACTCCACATTTGCTGCTTTATACAGCGCTTATCAGAGTTTTTGCACTGCGTTCATACTGGTCCCAGTCGAATCCGATACAATTTTAGTCTTTTTTAATTCTCAAGGCCAATAATTCAATTCAACGTATCTCCGCTGTTTTTCGGGATACATGGACAATTCGATACGCGTTCTACTCCGCATTTGCTGCTTTATACAGCGCTTATCAGAGTTTTTTCACTGTGTTCACACTGGTCCCAGTCGAATCCGATACAATTTTAGTCTTTTTTAATTCTCAAGGCCAATAATTAAATTCAACGTAGATCCTCTATTTTTCAGGATACATGGACAATTCGATACGCGTTCTACTCCACATTTGCTGCTTTATACAGCGCATATCATAATGTTTGCGCTGTGTTCACACTGGTCCCAGTCGAACACGATACAATTTTAGTCTTTTTTAATTCTCAAGGCCAATAATTAAATTCAACGTAGATCCTCTATTTTTCGGGATACATGGACAATTCGATACGCGTTCTACTCCACATTTGCTGCTTTATACAGCGCATATCATAATGTTTGCGCTGTGTTCACACTGGTTCCAGTCGAACACGATACAATTTTAGTCTTTTTTAATTCTCAAGGCCAATAATTAAATTCAACGTATCTCCGCTGTTTTTCGGGATAAATCTACAATTCGATACGCGTTCTACTCCACCTTTGCTGCTTTATACAGCGCATATCAGAATGTTTGCACTGTGTTCACACTGGTTCCAGTCGAACACGATGCAATTTTAGTCTTTTTTAATTCTCAAGGCCAATAATTCAATTCAACGTATCTCCGCTGTTTTTCGGGGTAAATGGACAATTCGATACGCGTTCTACTCCACATTTGCTGCTTTATACAGCGCTTATCACAGTTTTTGCACTGTGTTCACACTGGTCCCAGTCGAAACCGATAGAATTTTAGTCTTTTTTAATTCTCAAGGCCAATAATTAAATTCAACGTAGATAATCTATTTTTCGGGATACATGGACAATTCGATACGCGTTCTACTCCACATTTGCTGCTTTATACAGCGCTTATCACAGTTTTTGCACTGTGTTCACACTGGTTCGAGTCAAATCCGATACAATTTTAGTCTTTTTTAATTCTCAAGGCCAATAATTCAATTCAACGTATCTCCGCTGTTTTTCGGGATACATGGACAATTCGATACGCGTTCTACTCCACATTTGCTGCGTTATACAGCGCATATCAGAATGTTTGCACTGTGTTCACACTGGTCCCAGTCGAATCCGATACAATTTTAGTCTTTTTAATTCTCAAGGCCAATAATTAAATTCAACGTAGATCCTCTATTTTTCGGGATACATGGACAATTCGATACGCGTTCTACTCCACATTTGCTGCTTCATACAGCGCTTATCACAGTTTTAGCACTGTGTTCACACTGGTCCCAGTCGAATCCGATACAATTTTAGTCTTTTTTAATTCTCAAGGCCAATAATTAAATTCAACGTAGATCCTCTATTTTTCGGGATACATGGACAATTCGATACGCGTTCTACTCCACATTTGCTGCTTCATACAGCGCTTATCACAGTTTTTGCACTGTGTTCACACTGGTCCCAGTCGAATCCGATACAATTTTAGTCTTTTTTAATTCTCAAGGCCAATAATTAAATTCAACGTAGATCCTCTATTTTTCGGGATACATGGACAACTCGATACGCGTTCTACTCCACATTTGCTGCTTTATACAGCGCTTATCACAGTTTTTGCACAGTGTTCACACTGGTCCCAGTCGAATCCGATACAATTTTAGTCTTTTTTAATTCTCAAGGCCAATAATTCAATTCAACGTATCTCCGCTGTTTTTCGGGATACATGGACAATTCGATACGCGTTCTACTCCACATTTGCTGCTTTATACAGCGCATATCATAATGTTTGCGCTGTGTTCACACTGGTTCCAGTCGAACACGATACAATTTTAGTCTTTTTTAATTCTCAAGGCCAATAATTAAATTCAACGTAGATCCTCTATTTTTCGGGATACATGAACAATTCGATACGCGTTCTAATCCACATTTGCTGCTTTATACAGCGCATATCAGAATGTTTGCGCTGTGTTCACACTGGTCCGAGTCGAATCCGATACAATTTTAGTCTTTTTTAATTCTCAAGGCCAATAATTCAATTCAACGTAGATCCTCTATTTTTCGGGATACATGGACAATTCGATACGCGTTCTACTCCACACTTGCTGCTTTATACAGCGCTTATCACAGTTTTTGCACTGTGTTCACACTGGTCCGAGTCAAATCCGATACAATTTTAGTCTTTTTTAATTCTCAAGGCCAATAATTCAATTCAACGTATCTCCGCTGTTTTTCGGGATACATGGACAATTCGATACGCGTTCTACTCCAAATTTGCTGCTTTATACAGCGCGTATCACAGTTTTTGCACTGTGTTCACACTGGTCACAGTCGAAACCGATACAATTTCAGTCTTTTTTAATTCTCAAGGCCAATAATTCAATTCAACGTATCTCCGCTGTTTTTCGGGATACATGGACAATTCGATACGCGTTCTACTCCACATTTGCTGCTTTATACAGCGCATATCAGAATGTTTGCACTGTGTTCACACTGGTCCCAGTCGAATCCGATACAATTTTAGTCTTTTTTAATTCTCAAGGCCAATAATTAAATTCAACGTAGATCCTCTATTTTTCGGGATACATGGACAATTCGATACGCGTTCTACTCCGCATTTGCTGCTTTATACAGCGCTTATCAGAGTTTTTGCACTGTGCTCACACTGGTCCCAGTCGAATCCGATACAATTTCAGTCTTTTTTAATTCTCAAGGCCAATAATTAAATTCAACGTAGATCCTCTATTTTTCGGGATACGTGGACAATTCGATACGCGTTCTACTCCACATTTGCTGCTTTATACAGCGCATATCAGAATGTTTGCACTGTGTTCACACTGGTCCCAGTCGAATCCGATACAATTTTAGTCTTTTTTAATTCTCAAGGCCAATAATTAAATTCAACGTAGATCCTCTATTTTTCAGGATACATGGACAATTCGATACGCGTTCTACTCCACATTTGCTGCTTTATACAGCGCTTATCAGAGTTTTTGCACTGTGTTCACACTGGTCCCAGTCGAATCCGATACAATTTTAGTCTTTTTTAATTCTCAAGGCCAATAATTAAATTCAACGTAGATCCTCTATTTTTCGGGATACATGGACAATTCCATACGCGTTCTACTCCACATTTGCTGCTTTATACAGCGCTTATCAGAGTTTTTGCACTGCGTTCATACTGGTCCCAGTCGAATCCGATACAATTTTAGTCTTTTTTAATTCTCAAGGCCAATAATTCAATTCAACGTATCTCCGCTGTTTTTCGGGATACATGGACAATTCGATACGCGTTCTACTCCGCATTTGCTGCTTTATACAGCGCTTATCAGAGTTTTTTCACTGTGTTCACACTGGTCCCAGTCGAATCCGATACAATTTTAGTCTTTTTTAATTCTCAAGGCCAATAATTAAATTCAACGTAGATCCTCTATTTTTCAGGATACATGGACAATTCGATACGCGTTCTACTCCACATTTGCTGCTTTATACAGCGCATATCATAATGTTTGCGCTGTGTTCACACTGGTCCCAGTCGAACACGATACAATTTTAGTCTTTTTTAATTCTCAAGGCCAATAATTAAATTCAACGTAGATCCTCTATTTTTCGGGATACATGGACAATTCGATACGCGTTCTACTCCACATTTGCTGCTTTATACAGCGCATATCATAATGTTTGCGCTGTGTTCACACTGGTTCCAGTCGAACACGATACAATTTTAGTCTTTTTTAATTCTCAAGGCCAATAATTAAATTCAACGTATCTCCGCTGTTTTTCGGGATAAATCTACAATTCGATACGCGTTCTACTCCACCTTTGCTGCTTTATACAGCGCATATCAGAATGTTTGCACTGTGTTCACACTGGTTCCAGTCGAACACGATGCAATTTTAGTCTTTTTTAATTCTCAAGGCCAATAATTCAATTCAACGTATCTCCGCTGTTTTTCGGGGTAAATGGACAATTCGATACGCGTTCTACTCCACATTTGCTGCTTTATACAGCGCATATCAGAATGTTTGCACTGTGTTCACACTGGTTCCAGTCGAACACGATACAATTTTAGTCTTTTTTAATTCTCAAGGCCAATAATTAAATTCAACGTAGATCCTCTATTTTTCGGGATACATGGACAATTCGATACGCGTTCTACTCCACATTTGCTGCTTTATACAGCGCATATCATAATGTTTGCGCTGTGTTCACACTGGTTCCAGTCGAACACGATACAATTTTAGTCTTTTTTAATTCTCAAGGCCAATAATTAAATTCAACGTAGATCCTCTATTTTTCGGGATACATGGACAATTCGATACGCGTTCTACTCCACATTTGCTGCTTTATACAGCGCTTATCACAGTTTTTGCACTGTGTTCACACTGGTCCCAGTCGAAACCGATACAATTTTAGTCTTTTTTAATTCTCAAGGCCAATAATTAAATTCAACGTAGATAATCTATTTTTCGGGATACATGGACAATTCCATACGCGTTCTACTCCACATTTGCTGCTTTATACAGCGCTTATCACAGTTTTTGCACTGTGTTCACACTGGTCCGAGTCAAATCCGATACAATTTTAGTCTTTTTTAATTCTCAAGGCCAATAATTCAATTCAACGTATCTCCGCTGTTTTTCGGGATACATGGACAATTCGATACGCGTTCTACTCCACATTTGCTGCTTTATACAGCGCATATCAGAATGTTTGCACTGTGTTCACACTGGTCCCAGTCGAATCCGATACAATTTTAGTCTTTTTTAATTCTCAAGGCCAATAATTAAATTCAACGTAGATCCTCTATTTTTCGGGATACATGGACAATTCGATACGCGTTCTACTCCACATTTGCTGCTTTATACAGCGCTTATCACAGTTTTTGCACTGTGTTCACACTGGTCCGAGTCAAATCCGATACAATTTTAGTCTTTTTAATTCTCAAGGCCAATAATTCAATTCAACGTATCTCCGCTGTTTTTCGGGATACATGGACAATTCGATACGCGTTCTACTCCACATTTGCTGCTTTATACAGCGCTTATCACAGTTTTTGCACTGTGTTCACACTGGTCCCAGTCGAATCCTATTCAATTTTAGTCTTTTTTAATTCTCAAGGCCAATAAGTCAATTCAACGTGTCTCCGCTGTTTTTCGGGATACATGGACAGTTCAATACGCGTTCTACTCCACATTTGCTGCTTTATACAGCGCATATCATAATGTTTGCGCTGTGTTCACACTGGTTCCAGTCGAACACGATACAATTTTAGTCTTTTTTAATTCTCAAGGCCAATAATTAAATTCAACGTAGATCCTCTATTTTTCGGGATACATGGACAATTCGATACGCGTTCTACTCCACATTTGCTGCTTTATACAGCGCATATCATAATGTTTGCGCTGTGTTCACACTGGTTCCAGTCGAATCCGATACAATTTTAGTCTTTTTTAATTCTCAAGGCCAATAATTAATTTCAACGTAGATAATCTATTTTTCGGGATACATGGACAATTCGATACGCGTTCTACTCCACATTTGCTGCTTTATACAGCGCTTATCACAGTTTTTGCACTGTGTTCACACTGGTCCGAGTCAAATCCGATACAATTTTAGTCTTTTTTAATTCTCAAGGCCAATAATTCAATTCAACGTATCTCCGCTGTTTTTCGGGATACATGGACAATTCGATACGCGTTCTACTCCACATTTGCTGCTTTATACAGCGCATATCAGAATGTTTGCACTGTGTTCACACTGGTCCCAGTCGAATCCGATACAATTTTAGTCTTTTTTAATTCTCAAGGCCAATAATTAAATTCAACGTAGATCCTCTATTTTTCGGGATACATGGACAATTCGATACGCGTTCTACTCCACATTTGCTGCTTTATACAGCGATTATCAGAGTTTTTGCACTGCGTTCACACTGGTCCCAGTCGAATCCGATATAATTTTAGTCTTTTTTAATTCTCAAGGCCAATAATTCAATTCAACGTATCTCCGCTGTTTTTCGGGATACATGGACAATTCGATACGCGTTCTACTCCACATTTGCTGCTTTATACAGCGCATATCAGAATGTTTGCACTGTGTTCACACTGGTCCCAGTCGAATCCGATACAATTTTAGTCTTTTTTAATTCTCAAGGCCAATAATTAAATTCAACGTAGATCCTCTATTTTTCGGGATACATGGACAATTCGATACTAGTTCTACTCCACATTTGCTGCTTTATACAGCGCATATCATAATGTTTGCGCTGTGTTCACACTGGTCCCAGTCGAACACGATACAATTTTAGTCTTTTTTAATTCTCAAGGCCAATAATTAAATTCAACGTTGATCCTCTATTTTTCGGGATACATGGACAATTCGATACGCGTTCTACTCCACATTTGCTGCTTTATACAGCGCATATCATAATGTTTGCGCTGTGTTCACACTGGTTCCAGTCGAACACGATACAATTTTAGTCTTTTTTAATTCTCAAGGCCAATAATTAAATTCAACGTATCTCCGCTGTTTTTCGGGATAAATCTACAATTCGATACGCGTTCTACTCCACATTTGCTGCTTTATACAGCGCATATCAGAATGTTTGCACTATGTTCACACTGGTTCCAGTCGAACACGATGCAATTTTAGTCTTTTTTAATTCTCAAGGCCAATAATTCAATTCAACGTATCTCCGCTGTTTTTCGGGGTAAATGGACAATTCGATACGCGTTCTACTCCACATTTGCTGCTTTATACAGCGCATATCAGAATGTTTGCACTGTGTTCACACTGGTCCCAGTCGAATCCGATACAATTTTAGTCTTTTTTAATTCTCAAGGCCAATAATTAAATTCAACGTAGATCCTCTATTTTTCGGGATACATGGACAATTCGATACGCGTTCTACTCCACATTTGCTGCTTTATACAGCGCATATCATAATGTTTGCGCTGTGTTCACACTGGTTCCAGTCGAATCCGATACAATTTTAGTCTTTTTTAATTCTCAAGGCCAATAATTAATTTCAACGTAGATCCTCTATTTTTCGGGATACATGGACAATTCGATACGCGTTCTACTCCACATTTGCTGCTTTATACAGCGCTTATCATAGTTTTTGCACTGTGTTCACACTGGTCCCAGTCGAATCCGATACAATTTTAGTCTTTTTTAATTCTCAAGGCCAATAATTAAATTCAACGTAGATCCTCTATTTTTCGGGATACATGGACAATTCGATACGCGTTCTACTCCACATTTGCTGCTTTATACAGCGCTTATCACAGTTTTTGCACTGTGTTCACACTGGTCCGAGTCAAATCCGATACAATTTTAGTCTTTTTAATTCTCAAGGCCAATAATTCAATTCAACGTATCTCCGCTGTTTTTCGGGATACATGGACAATTCGATACGCGTTCTACTCCACATTTGCTGCTTTATACAGCGCTTATCACAGTTTTTGCACTGTGTTCACACTGGTCCCAGTCGAACACGATACAATTTTAGTCTTTTTTAATTCTCAAGGCCAATAATTAAATTCAACGTAGATCCTCTATTTTTTCGGGATACATGGACAATTCGATACGCGTTCTACTCCACATTTGCTGCTTTATACAGCGCATATCAGAATGTTTGCACTGTGTTCACACTGGCCCCTGTCGAATCCGATACAATTTTAGTCTTTTTTAATTCTCAAGGCCAATAATTAAATTCAACGTAGATCCTTTATTTTTCGGGATACATGGACAATTCGATACGCGTTCTACTCCACATTTGCTGCTTTATACAGCGCTTATCACAGTTTTTGCACTGTGTTCACACTGGTCCCAGTCGAATCCGATACAATTTTAGTCTTTTTTAATTCTCAAGGCCAATAATTAAATTCAACGTAGATCCTCTATTTTTCGGGATACATGGACAATTCGATACGCGTTCTACTCCACATTTGCTGCTTTATACAGCGCATATCATAATGTTTGCGCTGTGTTCACACTGGTTCCAGTCGAACACGATACAATTTTAGTCTTTTTTAATTCTCAAGGCCAATAATTAAATTCAACGTATCTGCGCTGTTTTTCGGGATACATGGACAATTCGATACGCGTTCTACTCCACATTTGCTGCTTTATACAGCGCTTATCACAGTTTTTGCACTGTGTTCACACTGGTCCCAGTCGAATCCGATACAATTTTAGTCTTTTTTAATTCTCAAGGCCAATAATTAAATTCAACGTAGATCCTCTATTTTTCGGGATACATGGACAATTCAATACGCGTTCTACTCCACATTTGCTGCTTTATACAGCGCTTATCACAGTTTTTGCACTGTGTTCACACTGGTCCCAGTCGAATCCGATACAATTTTAGTCTTTTTTAATTCTCAAGGCCAATAATTAAATTCAACGTAGATCCTCTATTTTTCGGGATACATGGACAATTCGATACGCGTTCTACTCCACATTTGCTGCTTTATACAGCGCTTATCACAGTTTTTGCACTGTGTTCACACTGGTCCCAGTCGAACACGATACAATTTTAGTCTTTTTTAATTCTCAAGGCCAATAATTAAATTCAACGTAGATCCTCTATTTTTCGGGATAAATGGACAATTCGATACGCGTTCTACTCCATATTTGCTGCTTTATACAGCGCATATCATAATGTTTGCGCTGTTTTCACACTGGTTCCAGTCGAACACGATACAATTTTAGTCTTTTTTAATTCTCAAGGCCAATAATTAAATTCAACGTAGATCCTCTATTTTTCGGGATACATGGACAATTCGATACGCGTTCTACTCCGCATTTGCTGCTTTATACAGCTCATATCAGAATGTTTGCACTGTGTTCACACTGGTCCCAGTCGAATCCGATACAATTTTAGTCTTTTTTAATTCTCAAGGCCAATAATTAAATTCAACGTAGATCCTCTATTTTTCGGGATACATGGACAATTCGATACGCGTTCTACTCCACATTTGCTGCTTTATACAGCGCTTATCACAGTTTTTGCACTGTGTTCACACTGGTCAATGTCGAACACGATACAATTTTAGTCTTTTTTAATTCTCAAGGCCAATAATTAAATTCAACGTAGATCCTCTATTTTTCGGGATACATGGACAATTCGATACGCGTTCTACTCCACATTTGCTGCTTTATACAGCGCATATCAGAATGTTTGCACTGTGTTCACACTGGTCCCAGTCGAATCCGATACAATTTTAGTCTTTTTTAATTCTCAAGGTCAATAATTAAATTCAACGTAGATCCTCTATTTTTCGGGATACATGGACAATTCGATACGCGTTCTACTCCGCATTTGCTGCTTTATACAGCGCTTATCACAGTTTTTGCACTGTGTTCACACTGTTCCCAGTCGAATCCGATAAAATTTTAGTCTTTTTTAATTCTCAAGGCCAATAATTAAATTCAACGTAGATCCTCTATTTTTCGGGATACATGGACAATTCGATACGCGTTCTACTCCACATTTGCTGCTTTATACAGCGCTTATCACAGTTTTTGCACTGTGTTCACACTGGTCCCAGTCGAATCCGATACAATTTTAGTCTTTTTTAATTCTCAAGGCCAATAATTAAATTCAACGTAGATCCTCTATTTTTCGGGATACATGGACAATTCGAAACGCGTTCTACTCCACATTTGCTGCTTTATACAGCGCTTATCACAGTTTTTGCACTGTGTTCACACTGGTCCCAGTCGAACACGATACAATTTTAGTCTTTTTTAATTCTCAAGGCCAATAATTAAATTCAACGTAGATCCTCTATTTTTCGGGATACATGGACAATTCGATACGCGTTCTACTCCACATTTGCTGCTTTATACAGCGCTTATCACAGTTTTTGCACTGTGTTCACACTGGTCCCAGTCGAATCCGATACAATTTTAGTCTTTTTTAATTCTCAAGGCCAATAATTAAATCCAACGTAGATCCTCTATTTTTCAGGATACATGGACAATTCGATACGAGTTCTACTCCACATTTGCTGCTTTATACAGCGCTTATCACAGTTTTTGCACTGTGTTCACACTGGTCCCAGTCGAACACGATACAATTTTAGTCTTTTTTAATTCTCAAGGCCAATAATTCAATTCAACGTATCTCTGCTGTTTTTCGGGATACATGGACAATTCGATACGCGTTCTACTCCACATTTGCTGCTTTATACAGCGCTTATCAGAGTTTTTGCACTGTGTTCACACTGGTTCCAGTCGAACACGATACAATTTTAGTCTTTTTTAATTCTCAAGGCCAATAATTAAATTCAACGTAGATCCTCTATTTTTCGGGATACATGGACAATTCGAAACGCGTTCTACTCCACATTTGCTGCTTTATACAGCGCTTATCACAGTTTTTGCACTGTGTTCACACTGGTCCCAGTCGAACACGATACAATTTTAGTCTTTTCTAATTCTCAAGGCCAATAATTAAATTCAACGTAGATCCTCTATTTTTCGGGATACATGGACAATTCGATACGCGTTCTACTCCACATTTGCTGCTTTATACAGCGCATATCATAATGTTTGCGCTGTGTTCACACTGGTTCCAGTCGATCGCGATACAATTTTAGTCTTTTTTAATTCTCAAGGCCAATAATTCAATTCAACGTATCTCTGCTGTTTTTCGGGATACATGGACAATTCGATACGCGTTCTACTCCACATTTGCTGATTTATACAGCGCATATCACAGTTTTTGCACTGTGTTCACACTGGTTCCAGTCGAACGCGATACAATTTTAGTCTTTGTTAATTCTCAAGGCCAATAATTCAATTCAACGTATCTCTGCTGTTTTTCGGGATACATGGACAATTCGATACGCGTTCTACTCCACATTTGCTGCTTTATACAGCGCTTATCACAGTTTTTGCACTGTGTTCACACTGGTCCCAGTCGAACACGATACAATTTTAGTCTTTTTTAATTCTCAAGGCCAATAATTAAATTCAACGTAGATCCTCTATTTTTCGGGATACATGGACAATTCGATACGCGTTCTACTCCACATTTGCTGCTTTATACAGCGCTTATCACAGTTTTTGCACTGTGTTCACACTGGTCCCAGTCGAATCCGATACAATTTTAGTCTTTTTTAATTCTCAAGGCCAATAATTAAATCCAACGTAGATCCTCTATTTTTCAGGATACATGGACAATTCGATACGAGTTCTACTCCACATTTGCTGCTTTATACAGCGCTTATCACAGTTTTTGCACTGTGTTCACACTGGTCCCAGTCGAACACGATACAATTTTAGACTTTTTTAATTCTCAAGGCCAATAATTAAATTCAACGTAGATCCTCTATTTTTCGGGATACATGGACAATTCGATACGCGTTCTACTCCACATTTGCTGCTTTATACAGCGCTTATCACAGTTTTTGCACTGTGTTCACACTGGTCCCAGTCGAACACGATACAATTTTAGTCTTTTTTAATTCTCAAGGCCAATAATTAAATTCAACGTAGATCCTCTATTTTTCGGCATACATGGACAATTCGATACGCGTTCTACTCCACATTTGCTGCTTTATACAGCGCTTATCAGAGTTTTTGCACTGTGTTCACACTGGTCCCAGTCGAACACGATACAATTTTAGTCTTTTTTAATTCTCAAGGCCAATAATTAAATTCAACGTAGATCCTCTATTTTTCGGGATACATGGCCAATTCGATACGCGTTCTACTCCACATTTGCTGCTTTATACAGCGCATATCATAATGTTTGCGCTGTGTTCACACTGGTTCCAGTCGATCGCGATACAATTTTAGTCTTTTTTAATTCTCAAGGCCAATAATTCAATTCAACGTATCTCTGCTGTTTTTCGGGATACATGGACAATTCGATACGCGTTCTACTCCACATTTGCTGATTTATACAGCGCATATCACAGTTTTTGCACTGTGTTCACACTGGTTCCAGTCGAACGCGATACAATTTTAGTCTTTGTTAATTCTCAAGGCCAATAATTCAATTCAACGTATCTCTGCTGTTTTTCGGGATACATGGACAATTCGATACGCGTTCTACTCCACATTTGCTGCTTTATACAGCGCATACCAGAATGTTTGCACTGTGTTCACACTGGTTCCAGTCGAACGCGATACAATTTTAGTCTTTTTTAATTCTCAAGGCCAATAATTAAATTCAACGTAGATCCTCTATTTTTCGGGATACATGGACAATTCGATACGCGTTCTACTCCGCATTTGCTGCTTTATACAGCTCATATCAGAATGTTTGCACTGTGTTCACACTGGTCCCAGTCGAATCCGATACAATTTTAGTCTTTTTTAATTCTCAAGGCCAATAATTAAATTCAACGTAGATCCTCTATTTTTCGGGATACATGGACAATTCGATACGCGTTCTACTCCGCATTTGCTGCTTTATACAGCTCATATCAGAATGTTTGCACTGTGTTCACACTGGTCCCAGTCGAATCCGATAGAATTTTAGTCTTTTTTCATTCTCAACGCCAATAATTCAATTCAACATATCTCCGCTGTTTTTCGGGATACATGGACAATTCGATACGCGTTCTACTCCACATTTGCTGCTTTATACAGCGCTTATCATAATGTTTGCACTGCGTTCACACTGGTCCCAGTCGAACACGATACAATTTTAGTCTTTTTTAATTCTCAAGGCCAATAATTCAATTCAACGTATCTCCGCTGTTTTTCGAAATACATGGACAATTCAATACGCGTTCTACTCCACATTTCTGCTTTATACAGCGCATATCATAATGTTTGCACTGTGTTCACACTGGTCCCAGTCGAACACGATACAATTTTAGTCTTTTTTAATTCTCAAGGCCAATAATTCAATTCAACGTATCTCTGCTGTTTTTCGGGATACATGGACAATTCAATACGCGTTCTACTCCACATTTGCTGCTTTATACAGCGCTTATCACAGTTTTTGCAGTGTGTTCACACTGGTCCGTCAAATCCGATACAATTTTAGTCTTTTTTAATTCTCAAGGAAAATAATTCAATTCAACGTAGATCCTCTATTTTTCGAGATACATGGACAATTCGATACGCGTTCTACTCCACATTTTCTGCTTTATACAGCGCTTATCACAGTTTTTGCACTGTGTTCACACTGGTCCCAGTCGAACACGATACAATTTTAGTCTTTTTTAATTCTCAAGGCCAATAATTAAATTCAACGTAGATCCTCTATTTTTCGGGATACATGGACAATTCGATACGCGTTCTACTCCACATTTGCTGCTTTATTCAGCGCTTATCACAGTTTTTGCACTGTGTTCACACTGGTCCCAGTCGAACACGATTCAATTTTAGTCTTATTTAAATCTCAAGGCCAATAATTCAATTCAACGTGTCTCCGCTGTTTTTCGGGATACATGGACAATTCGATACGCGTTCTACTCCACATTTGCTGCTTTATACAGCGCTTATCATAATGTTTGCACTGCGTTCACACTGGTCCCAGTCGAACACGATACAATTTTAGTCTTTTTTAATTCTCAAGGCCAATAATTCAATTCAACGTATCTCCGCTGTTTTTCGAAATACATGGACAATTCAATACGCGTTCTACTCCACATTTCTGCTTTATACAGCGCATATCATAATGTTTGCACTGTGTTCACACTGGTCCCAGTCGAACACGATACAATTTTAGTCTTTTTTAATTCTCAAGGCCAATAATTCAATTCAACGTATCTCTGCTGTTTTTCGGGATACATGGACAATTCAATACGCGTTCTACTCCACATTTGCTGCTTTATACAGCGCTTATCACAGTTTTTGCAGTGTGTTCACACTGGTCCGTCAAATCCGATACAATTTTAGTCTTTTTTAATTCTCAAGGAAAATAATTCAATTCAACGTAGATCCTCTATTTTTCGAGATACATGGACAATTCGATACGCGTTCTACTCCACATTTTCTGCTTTATACAGCGCTTATCACAGTTTTTGCACTGTGTTCACACTGGTCCCAGTCGAACACGATACAATTTTAGTCTTTTTTAATTCTCAAGGCCAATAATTAAATTCAACGTAGATCCTCTATTTTTCGGGATACATGGACAATTCGATACGCGTTCTACTCCACATTTGCTGCTTTATTCAGCGCTTATCACAGTTTTTGCACTGTGTTCACACTGGTCCCAGTCGAACACGATTCAATTTTAGTCTTATTTAAATCTCAAGGCCAATAATTCAATTCAACGTGTCTCCGCTGTTTTTCGGGATACATGGACAATTCGATACGCGTTCTACTCCACATTTGCTGCTTTATACAGCGCTTATCACAGTTTTTGCACTGTGTTCACACTGATCCCAGTCGAACGCGATACAATTTTAGTCTTTTTTAATTCTCAAGGCCAATAATTAAATTCAACGTAGATCCTCTATTTTTCGGGATACATGGACAATTCGATACGCGTTCTACTCCGCATTTGCTGCTTTATACAGCTCATATCAGAATGTTTGCACTGTGTTCACACTGGTCCTAGTCGAATCCGATACAATTTTAGTCTTTTTTAATTCTCAAGGCCAATAATTAAATTCAACGTAGATCCTCTATTTTTCGGGATACATGGACAATTCTATACGCGTTCTACTCCACATTTGCTGCTTTATACAGCGCTTATCACAGTTTTTGCACTCTGTTCACACTGGTCCCAGTCGAACACGATACAATTTTAGTCTTTTTTAATTCTCAAGGCCAATAATTCAATTCAACGTATCTCCGCTGTTTTTCGGGATACATGGACAATTCAATACGCGTTCTACTCCACATTTGCTGCTTTATACAGCGCTTATCACAGTTTTTGCACTGTGTTCACACTGGTCCCAGTCGAATCCGATACAATTTTAGTCTTTTTTAATTCTCAAGGCCAATAATTTAATTCAACGTAGATCCTCTATTTTTCGGGATACATGGACAATTCGATACGCGTTCTACTCCACATTTGCTGCTTTATACAGCGCATATCAGAATGTTTGCACTGTGTTCACACTGGTCCCAGTCGAATCCGATACAATTCTAGTCTTTTTTAATTCTCAAGGCCAATAATTAAATTCAACGTAGATCCTCTATTTTTCGGGATACATGGACAATTCGATACGCGTTCTACTCCACATTTGCTGCCTTATACAGCGCTTATCACAGTTTTTGCACTGTGTTCACACTGGTCCGAGTCAAATCCGATACAATTTTAGTCTTTTTTAATTCTCAAGGCCAATAATTCAATTCAACGTATCTCCGCTGTTTTTCGGGATACATGGACTATTCGATACGCGTTCTACTCCACATTTGCTGCTTTATACAGCGCATATCAGAATGTTTGCACTGTGTTCACACTGGTCCCAGTCAAATCCGATGCAATTTTAGTCTTTTTTAATTCTCAAGGCCAATAATTAAATTCAACGTAGATCCTCTATTTTTCGGGATACATGGACAATTCGATACGCGTTCTACTCCACATTTGCTGCTTTATACAGCGCTTATCACAGTTTTTGCACTGTGTTCACACTGGTCCCAGTCGAACACGATACAATTTTAGTCTTTTTTAATTCTCAAGGCCAATAATTAAATTCAACGTATCTCCGCTGTTTTTCGGGATACATGGACAATTCGATACGCGTTCTACTCCACATTTGCTGCTTTATACAGCGCATATCAGAGTGTTTGCACTGTGTTCACACTGGTCCCAGTCGAACACGATACAATTTTAGTCTTTTTTTATTCTCAAGGCCAATAATTAAATTCAACGTAGATCCTCTATTATTCGGGATACATGAACAATTCGATACGCGTTCTACTCCACATTTGCTGCTTTATACAGCGCTTATCACAGTTTTTGCATTGTGTTCACACTGGTCCGAGTCAAATCCGATACAATTTTAGTCTTTTTTAATTCTCAAGGCCAATAATTCAATTCAACGTATCTCCGCTGTTTTTCGGGATACATGGACAATTCGATACGCGTTCTACTCCACATTTGCTGCTGTATACAGCGCTTATCACAGTTTTTGCACTGTGTTCACACTGGTCCCAGTCGAACACGATACAATTTTAGTCTTTTTTAATTCTCAAGGCCAATAATTAAATTCAACGTATCTCCGCTGTTTTTCGGGATACATGGACAATTCGATACGCGTTCTACTCCACATTTGCTGCTTTATACAGCGCTTATCACAGTTTCTGCACTGTGTTCACACTGGTCCCAGTCGAACACGATACAATTTTAGTCTTTTTTAATTCTCAAGGCCAATAATTAAATTCAACGTATCTCCGCTGTTTTTCGGGATACATGGACAATTCGATACGCGTTCTACTCCACATTTGCTGCTTTATACAGCGCTTATCACAGTTTTTGCACTGTGTTCACACTGGTCCCAGTCGAATCCGATACAATTTTAGTCTTTTTTAATTCTCAAGACCAATAATTCAATTCAACGTATCTCCGCTGTTTTTCGGGATACGTGGACAATTCAATACGCGTTCTACTCCACATTTGCTGCTTTATACAGCGCATATCAGAATGTTTGCACTGTGTTCACACTGGTCCCAGTCGAATCCGATACAATTTTAGTCTTTTTTCATTCTCAAGGCCAATAATTCAATTCAACGTATCTCCGCTGTTTTTCGGGATACGTGGACAATTCAATACGCGTTCTACTCCACATTTGCTGCTTTATACAGCGCTTATCACAGTTTTTGCACTGTGTTCACACTGGTCCCAGTCGAATCCGATACAATTTTAGTCTTTTTTAATTCTCAAGGCCAATAATTAAATTCAACGTAGATCCTCTATTTTTCGGGATACATGGACAATTCGATACGCGTTCTACTCCACATTTGCTGCTTTATACAGCGCTTATCACAGTTTTTGCACTGTGTTCACACTGGTCCCAGTCGAATCCGATACAATTTTAGTCTTTTTTAATTCTCAAGGCCAATAATTAAATTCAACGTAGATCCTCTATTTTTCGGGATACATGGACAATTCGATACGCGTTCTACTCCACATTTGCTGCTTTATAAAGCGCTTATCACAGTTTTTGCACTGTGTTCACACTGGTCCCAGTCAAATCCTATACAATTTTAGTCTTTTTTAATACTCAAGGCCATATAACGTACTACGTTATATAGTATAACGTTATAACGTATTACGTTATATAGTATAACGTTATATGGTATAACGTTGTAACGTAATACGTTATATGGTATAACGTTATAACGTAATGCATTATATGGTATAACGTTATAACGGAATACATTATATGGTGTAACGTTACAACGTATTAAGGTATATAGCATAACGTTATATGGTAAAACGTTATAACGTAATACGTTATATGGTCTAATGTCTCAACGTATTACGTTATATAGTATTACGTTATATGGTATAACATTATAACGTATTACGTTATATAGTATAACGTTATATGGTAAAACGTTATAACGTACAACGCTATATAGTATAACGTTGTATGGTATTATGTTATAAAGAAATACGTCATGTGGTATTACGTTAATAGGCCAATTCCGGTTTCATATTTACAGAACCGATATAACGTATTACGTTATATGGTATAACGTTATAACGTAATACATTATATGGTATAACGTTGTATGGTATTACGTTATAACGTAATACGTTATATGGTATAACGTTATCACGTATTACGTTATATGGTATAACGTTATAACGTATTACGTGATATAGTATAACGTTATATGGTAAAACGTTTTAACGTAATACGTTATATGGTCTAATGTTCCAACGTATTACGTTATATAGTATAACGTTATAATGTATTGCGTTATATAGTATAACGTAATATGGTATAACGTTATAACGTAAAATGTTATATGGTATAACGTTATAACGTATTACGTTATATAGTATAACGTTATATAGTAAAACGTTATAACGTAATACGTTATATGGTCTAATGTTTCAACGTATTACGTTATATAGTATAACGTTATATTGTATAACCTTATATCGTAATACGTTATATGGTTTAACGTTATAACGTAAAATGTTATATGGTATAACGTTATAACGTATTACGTTATATAGTATGACGTTATATAGTAAAACGTTATAACGTAATACGTTATATGGTCTAGTGTTTCAACGTATTACGTTATATAGTATAACGTCATATGGTATAACGTTATATCGTAATACATTATATGGTATAACGTTATAACGTGTTACGTTATATAGTATAACGTTGTATGGTATTACGTTATAACGTAATACGTTATATGGTATTACGTTAATAGCCCAATTCCGGTTTCATATTTACAGAACTAATATAACGCATTACGTTATATGGTATAACGTTATAACGTATGCCGTTATATAGTATAACGTCATATGGTATAACGTTATATCGTAATACATTATATGGTATAACGTTATCATGTATTACGTTATATGGTATAACGTTATAAAGTAATACGTTATATGGTATGACGTTTCAGCGTATTACGTTATATAGTATAACGTTATATGGTATAACGTTATATCGTAATACGTTATATGGTATAACATTATAACGTATTACGTTATGTAGTATAACGTTGTATGGTATAACGTTATAACGTAATACATTATATGGTATAACGTTATCACGTATTACGTTATATGGTATAACGTTATAACGTAATACGTTATATGGTCTAATGTTTCAACGTATTACGTTATATAGTATAACGTCATATGGTGTTACGTTATATCGTAATACATTATATGGTATAACGTTATCACGTATTACGTTATATGGTATAACGTTATAAAGTAATACGTTATATGGTATGACGTTTCAACGTATTACGTTATATAGTATAACGTTATATGGTATAACGTTATATCGTAATACGTTATATGGTATAACGTTATAACGTATTACCTTATATAGTATAACGTAATATGGTATAACGTTATAACGTAATACGTTATATGGTCTAATGTTTCAACGTATTACGTTATATAGTATAACGTCATATGGTATTACGTTATATCGTAATACATTATATGGTATAACGTTATCACGTATTACGTTATATGGCATTACGTTGTAACGCATTACGTTAGATGGTATAACGTTATAACGTAATGCATTATATGGTATAACGTTATAACGGAATACATTATATGGTGTAACGTTACAACGTATTAAGGTATATAGTATAACGTTATATGGTAAAACGTTATAGCGTAATACGTTATATGGTCTAATGTTTCAACGTATTGCGTTATATAGTATTACGTTATATGGTATAACATTATAACGTATTACGTTATATAGTATAACGTTATATGGCAAAACGTTATAACGTACAACGCTATATAGTATAACGTTGTATGGTATTATGTTATAACGAAATACGTCATGTGGTATTACGTTAATAGGCCAATTCCGGTTTCATATTTACAGAACTGATATAACGTATTACGTTATATGGTATAACGTTATAACGTAATACATTATATGGTATAACGTTGTATGGTATTACGTTATAACGTAATACGTTATATGGTATAACGTTACCACGTATTACGTTATATGGTATAACGTTATAACGTATTACGTGATATAGTATAACGTTATATGGTAAAACGTTTTAACGTAATACGTTATATGGTCTAATGTTCCAACGTATTACGTTATATAGTATAACGTTATAATGTATTGCGTTATATAGTATAACGTTATATGGTAAAACGTTATAACGTACGACGTTATATAGTGTAACGTTATATGGTATAACGTTATATGGTAAAACATTATAACGTAATACATTATATGGTATGACGTTATAACGTATTACGTTATATAGTATAACGTTATATGGTAATACGTTATAACGTACTACGTTATATAGTATAACGTTGTATGGTATAACGCTGTAACGTAATACGTTATATGGTAGAACGTTATAACGTATTACGTTATGTAATATAACGTTATATAGTAAAACGTTATAACGTAGTACGTTACATAGTATAACGTTGTATGGTATAACGTTATTACGTAATACATTATATGGTATAACGTTATAACGTATTACGTTATATAGTATAGCGTTATAACGTATTACGTTATATAACATAACGTAATATGGTATAACGGTATAACATAAAATGTTGTATGGTATAACGTTATAACGTAAAATGTTATATGGTATAACGTTATAACGTATTACGTTATATAGTATAACGTTATATAGTAAAACGTTATAACGTAATACGTTATATGGTCTAATGTTTCAACGTATTACGTTATATAGTATAACGTTATATGGTATAACGTTATATCGTAATACGTTATATGTTCTAATGTTTCAACGTATTACGTAATATAGTATAACGTTATATGGTATAACGTTATATCGTAATTCGTTATATGGTATAACGTTATAACGTATTACGTTATATAGTATAACGTTGTATGGTATTACGTTATAACGTAATACGTTATATGGTATAACGTTATAACGTATTACGTTATATGGTATAACGTTATAACGTATGCCGTTATATAGTATAACGTCATATGGTATAACGTTATATCGTAATACATTATATGGTATAACGTTATCACGTATTACGTTATATGGTATAACGTTATAAAGTAATACGTTATATGGTATGACGTTTCAACGTATTACGTTATATAGTATAACGTTATATGGTATAACGTTATATCGTAATACGTTATATGGTATAACATTATAACGTATTACGTTATGTAGTATAACGTTGTATGGTATAACGTTATAACGTAATACATTATATGGTATAACGTTATCACGTATTACGTTATATAGTATAACGTTATATGGTATAACGTTATATCGTAATTCGTTATATGGTATAACGTTATAACGTATTACGATATATAGTATAACGTTGTATGATATTACGTTATAACGTAATACGTTATATGGTATTACGTTAATAGCCCAATTCCGGTTTCATATTTACAGAACTAATATAACGTATTACGTTATATGGTATAACGTTATAACGAATGCCGTTATATAGTATAACGTTATATGGTAAAACGTTATAACGTACGACGTTATATAGTATAACGTTATATGGTATAACGTTATATCGTAATACGTTATATGGTATAACGTTATAACGTAATACGTTATATGGTATGACGTTATAACGTATTACGTTATATCGTATAGCGTAATATGGTATAACGTTATAACGTAAAATGTTATATGGTATAACGTTGTAACGTAATACGTTATATGGTATAACGTTATAAAGTAATATGTTATATGGTATGACGTTTCAACGTATTACGTTATATAGTATAACGTTATATGGTATAACGTTATATGGTATAACGTTATATGGTATAACGTTATATCGTAATACGTTATATGGTATAACATTATAACGTACTACGTTACATAGTATAACGTTGTATGGTATAACGCTGTAACGTAATACGTTATATGGTAGAACGTTATAGCGTATTACGTTATGTAATATAACGTTATATAGTAAAACGTTATAACGTAGTACGTTACATAGTATAACGTTGTATGGTATAACGTTATAACGTAATACATTATATGGTATAACGTTATAACGTAAAATGTTATATGGTATAACGGTATAACGTATTACGTTATATAGTATAACGTTATATAGTAAAACGTTATAACGTAATACGTTATATGGTCTAATGTTTCAACGTATTACGTTATATAGTATAACGTTATATGGTATAACGTTATATCGTAATACATTATATGGTATAACGTTATCACGTATTACGTTATATGGTATAACGTTATAAAGTAATACGTTATATGGTATGACGTTTCAACGTATTACGTTATATAGTATAACGTTATATGGTATAACGTTATATCGTAATACGTTATATGGTATAACATTATAACGTATTACGTTATGTAGTATAACGTTGTATGGTATAACGTTATAACGTAATACATTATATGGTATAACGTTATCACGTATTACGTTATATAGTATAACGTTATATGGTATAACGTTATATCGTAATTCGTTATATGGTATAACGTTATAACGTATTACGATATATAGTATAACGTTGTATGATATTACGTTATAACGTAATACGTTATATGGTATTACGTTAATAGCCCAATTCCGGTTTCATATTTACAGAACTAATATAACGTATTACGTTATATGGTATAACGTTATAACGTAATACGTTATATGGTATGACGTTATAACGTATTACGTTATATCGTATAGCGTAATATGGTATAACGTTATAACGTAAAATGTTATATGGTATAACGTTGTAACGTAATACGTTATATGGTATAACGTTATAAAGTAATATGTTATATGGTATGACGTTTCAACGTATTACGTTATATAGTATAACGTTATATGGTATAACGTTATATGGTATAACGTTATATGGTATAACGTTATATCGTAATACGTTATATGGTATAACATTATAACGTACTACGTTACATAGTATAACGTTGTATGGTATAACGCTGTAACGTAATACGTTATATGGTAGAACGTTATAGCGTATTACGTTATGTAATATAACGTTATATAGTAAAACGTTATAACGTAGTACGTTACATAGTATAACGTTGTATGGTATAACGTTATAACGTAATACATTATATGGTATAACGTTATAACGTAAAATGTTATATGGTATAACGGTATAACGTATTACGTTATATAGTATAACGTTATATAGTAAAACGTTATAACGTAATACGTTATATGGTCTAATGTTTCAACGTATTACGTTATATAGTATAACGTTATATGGTATAACGTTATATCGTAATACATTATATGGTATAACGTTATCACGTATTACGTTATATGGTATAACGTTATAAAGTAATACGTTATATGGTATGACGTTTCAACGTATTACGTTATGAAGTATAACGTTGTATGGTATAACGTTATAACGTATTACGTGATATGGTTTAACGTTATAACGTAAAATGTTATATGGTATAACGTTATAACGTATTACGTTATATAGTATGACGTTATATAGTAAAACGTTATAACGTAATACGTTATATGGTCTAATGTTCCAACGTATTACGTTATATAGTATAACGTTATATGGTATAACGTTATATCGTAATACATTATATGGTATAACGTTATCACGTATTACGTTATATGGTATAACGTTATAAAGTAATACGTTATATGGTATGACGTTTCAACGTATTACGTTATATAGTATGACGTTATATGGTATAACGTTATATCGTAATACGTTATATGGTATAACATTATAACGTACTACGTTACATAGTATAACGTTGTATGGTATAACGCTGTAACGTAATACGTTATATGGTAGAACGTTATAGCGTATTACGTTATGTAATATAACGTTATATAGTAAAACGTTATAACGTAGTACGTTACATAGTATAACGTTGTATGGTATAACGTTATAACGTAATACATTATATGGTATAACGTTATAACGTATTACGTTATATAGTATAGCGTTATAACGTATTACGTTATATAGTATAACGTAATATGGTATAACGGTATAACATAAAATGTTATATGGTATAACGTTATAACGTAAAATGTTATATGGTATTACGTTATAACGGATTACGTTATATAGTATGACGTTATATAGTAAAACGTTATAACGTAATACGTTATATGGTCTAGTGTTTCAACGTATTACGTTATATAGTATAACGTCATATGGTATAACGTTATATCGTAATACATTATATGGTATAACGTTATAACGTGTTACGTTATATAGTATAACGTTGTATGGTATTACGTTATAACGTAATACGTTATATGGTATTACGTTAATAGCCCAATTCCGGTTTCATATTTACAGAACTAATATAACGCATTACGTTATATGGTATAACGTTATAACGTATGCCGTTATATAGTATAACGTCATATGGTATAACGTTATATCGTAATACATTATATGGTATAACGTTATCACGTATTACGTTATATGGTATAACGTTATAAAGTAATACGTTATATGGTATGACGTTTCAGCGTATTACGTTATATAGTATAACGTTATATGGTATAACGTTATATCGTAATACGTTATATGGTATAACATTATAACGTATTACGTTATGTAGTATAACGTTGTATGGTATAACGTTATAACGTAATACATTATATGGTATAACGTTATCACGTATTACGTTATATGGTATAACGTTATAACGTAATACGTTATATGGTCTAATGTTTCAACGTATTACGTTATATAGTATAACGTCACATGGTGTTACGTTATATCGTAATACATTATATGGTATAACGTTATCACGTATTACGTTATATGGTATAACGTTATAAAGTAATACGTTATATGGTATGACGTTTCAACGTATTACGTTATATAGTATAACGTTATATGGTATAACGTTATATCGTAATACGTTATATGGTATAACGTTATAACGTATTACCATATATAGTATAACGTAATATGGTATAACGTTATAACGTAATACGTTATATGGTCTAATGTTTCAACGTATTACGTTATATAGTATAACGTCATATGGTATTACGTTATATCGTAATACATTATATGGTATAACGTTATCACGTATTACGTTACATGGCATTACGTTGTAACGCATTACGTTAGATGGTATAACGTTATAACGTAATGCATTATATGGTATAACGTTATAACGGAATACATTATATGGTGTAACGTCACAACGTATTAAGGTATATAGTATAACGTTATATGGTAAAACGTTATAGCGTAATACGTTATATGGTCTAATGTTTCAACGTATTGCGTTATATAGTATTACGTTATATGGTATAACATTATAACGTATTACGTTATATAGTATAACGTTATATGGCAAAACGTTATAACGTACAACGCTATATAGTATAACGTTGTATGGTATTATGTTATAACGAAATACGTCATGTGGTATTACGTTAATAGGCCAATTCCGGTTTCATATTTACAGAACTGATATAACGTATTACGTTATATAGTATAACGTTATAACGTAATACATTATATGGTATAACGTTGTATGGTATTACGTTATAACGTAATACGTTATATGGTATAACGTTATCACGTATTACGTTATATGGTATAACGTTATAACGTATTACGTGATATAGTATAACGTTATATGGTAAAACGTTTTAACGTAATACGCTATATGGTCTAATGTTCCAATGTATTACGTTATATAGTATAACGTTATAATGTATTGCGTTATATAGTATAACGTTATATGGTAAAACGTTATAACGTACGACGTTATATAGTGTAACGTTATATGGTATAACGTTATATGGTAAAACATTATAACGTAATACATTATATGGTATGACGTTATAACGTATTACGTTATATAGTATAACGTTATATGGTAATACGTTATAACGTACTACGTTATATAGTATAACGTTGTATGGTATAACGCTGTAACGTAATACGTTATATGGTAGAACGTTATAACGTATTACGTTATGTAATATAACGTTATATAGTAAAACGTTATAACGTAGTACGTTACATAGTATAACGTTGTATGGTATAACGTTATAACGTAATACATTATATGGTATAACGTTATAACGTATTACGTTATATAGTATAGCGTTATAACGTATTACGTTATATAACATAACGTAATATGGTATAACTGTATAACATAAAATGTTGTATGGTATAACGTTATAACGTAAAATGTTATATGGTATAACGTTATAACGTATTACGTTATATAGTATAACGTTATATAGTAAAACGTTATACCGTAATACGTTATATGGTCTAATGTCTCAACGTATTACGTTATATAGTATAACGTTATATGGTATAACGTTATATCGTAATACGTTATATGTTCTAATGTTTCAACGTATTACGTAATATAGTATAACGTTATATGGTATAACGTTATATCGTAATTCGTTATATGGTATAACGTTATAACGTATTACGTTATATAGTATAACGTTGTATGATATTACGTTATAACGTAATACGTTATATGGTATTACGTTAATAGCCCAATTCCGGTTTCATATTTACAGAACTAATATAACGTATTACGTTATATGGTATAACGTTATAACGTATGCCGTTATATAGTATAACGTTATATGGTAAAACGTTATAACGTACGACGTTATATAGTATATCGTTATATGGTATAACGTTATATCGTAATACGTTATATGGTATAACGTTATAACGTAATACGTTATATGGTCTAGTGTTTCAACGTATTACGTTATATAGTATAACGTCATATGGTATAACGTTATATCGTAATACATTATATGGTATAACGTTATCACGTATTACGTTATATGGTATAACGTTATAAAGTAATACGTTATATGGTATGACGTTTCAACGTATTACGTTATATAGTATAACGTTATATGGTATAACGTTATATCGTAATACGTTATATGGTATAACATTATAACATATTACGTTATGTAGTATAACGTTGTATGGTATAACGTTATAACGTAATACATTATATGGTATAACGTTATCACGTATTACGTTATATGGTATAACGTTATAACGTAATACGTTATATGGTCTAATGTTTCAACGTATTACGTTATATAGTATAACGTCATATGGTATTACGTTATATCGTAATACATTATATGGTATAACGTTATCACGTATTACGTTATATGGTATAACGTTATAAAGTAATACGTTATATGGTATGACGTTTCAACGTATTACGTTATATAGTATAACGTTATATCGTAATACGTTATATGGTATAACGTTATAACGTATTACCTTATATAGTATAACGTAATATGGTATAACGTTATAAAGTAATACGTTATATGGTATGACGTTTCAACGTATTACGTTATATAGTATAACGTTATATGGTACAACGTTATAACGTAAAATGTTATATGGTATAACGTTATAACGTATTACGTTATATCGTATAACGTAATATGGTATAACGTTATAATGTAAAATGTTATATGGTATAACGTTGTAACGTAATACGTTATATGGTAAAACGTTATAACGTATTACGTTACATAGTATAATTTTATATGGTATAACGTTATAACGTATTACGTTATATGGTATTACGTTGTAACGCATTACGTTAGATGGTATAACGTTATAACGTAATGCATTATATGGTATAACGTTATAACGGAATACATTATATGGTGTAACGTTACAACGTATTAAGGTATATAGTATAACGTTATATGGTAAAACGTTATAACGTAATACGTTATATGGTCTAATGTTTCAACGTATTACGTTATATAGTATTACGTTATATGGTATAACATTATAACGTATTACGTTATATAGTATAACGTTATATGGTAAAACGTTATAACGTACAACGCTATATAGTATAACGTTGTATGGTACTATGCTATAACGAAATACGTCATGTGGTATTACGTTAATAGGCCAATTCCGGTTTCATATTTACAGAACTGATATAACGTATTACGTTATATGGTATAACGTTATAACGTAATACATTATATGGTATAACGTTATCACGTATTACGTTATATGGTATAACGTTATAACGTAATACATTATATGGTATAACGTTATAACGTATTACGTTATATGGTATAACGTTATATCGTAATACGTTATATAGTATAACGTTATATGGTATAACGTTGTAACGTAAAATGTTATATGGTATAACGTTATAACGTATTACGTTATATAGTATAGCGTTATAACGTATTACGTTATATAACATAACGTAATATGGTATAACGGTATAACATAAAATGTTATATGGTATAACGTTATAACGTAAAATGTTATATGGTATAACGTTATAACGTATTACGTTATATAGTATAACGTTATATAGTAAAACGTTATAACGTAATACGTTATATGGTCTAATGTTTCAACGTATTACGTTATATAGTATAACGTTATATGGTATAACGTTATATCGTAATACGTTATATGTTCTAATGATTCAACGTATTACGTTATATAGTATAACGTCATATGGTATAACGTTATATCGTAATACATTATATGGTATAACGTTATCACGTATTACGTTATATGGTATAACGTTATAAAGTAATACGTTATATGGTATGACGTTTCAACGTATTACGTTATATAGTATAACGTTATATGGTATAACGTTATATCGTAATACGTTATATGGTATAACATTATAACATATTACGTTATGTAGTATAACGTTGTATGGTATAACGTTATAACGTAATACATTATATGGTATAACGTTATCACGTATTACGTTATATGGTATAACGTTATAACGTAATACGTTATATGGTCTAATGTTTCAACGTATTACGTTATATAGTATAACGTCATATGGTATTACGTTATATCGTAATACATTATATGGTATAACGTTATCACGTATTACGTTATATTTTATAACGTTATAAAGTAATACGTTATATGGTATGACGTTTCAACGTATTACGTTATATAGTATAACGTTATATGGTATAACGTTATATCGTAATACGTTATATGGTATAACATTATAACGTATTACGTTATGTAGTATAACGTTGTATGGTATAACGTTATAACGTATTACGTTATATGGTATTACGTTGTAACGCATTACGTTAGATGGTATAACGTTATAACGTAATGCATTATATGGTATAACGTTATAACGGAATACATTATATGGTGTAACGTTACAACGTATTAAGGTATATAGTATAACGTTATATGGTAAAACGTTATAACGTAATACGTTATATGGTCTAATGTTTCAACGTATTACGTTATATAGTATTACGTTATATGGTACAACATTATAACGTATTACGTTATATAGTATAACGTTATATGGTAAAACGTTATAACGTACAACGCTATATAGTATAACGTTGTATGGTACTATGTTATAACGAAATACGTCATGTGGTATTACGTTAATAGGCCAATTCCGGTTTCATATTTACAGAACTGATATAACGTATTACGTTATATGGTATAACGTTATAACGTAATACATTATATGGTATAACGTTATCACGTATTACGTTATATGGTATAACGTTATAACGTAATACATTATATGGTATAACGTTATAACGTATTACGTTATATGGTATAACGTTATATCGTAATACGTTATATAGTATAACGTTATATGGTATAACGTTGTAACGTAAAATGTTATATGGTACAACGTTATAACGTATTACGTTATATAGTATAACGTTATATGGTATAACGTTGTAACGTAAAATGTTATATGGTATAACGTTATAACGTATTACGTTATATAGTATAACGTAATATGGCATTACGTTATAACGTATTACTTTATATGGTATAAAGTTAAAACGTATTCCGTTATATAGTATAACGTTATATGGTAAAACGTTATAACGTACGACGTTATATAGTGTAACGTTATATGGTATAACGTTATATGGTAAAACATTATAACGTAATACATTATATGGTATGACGTTATAACGTATTACGTTATATAGTATAACGTTATATGGTAATACGTTATAACGTACTACGTTATATAGTATAACGTTGTATGGTATAACGCTGTAACGTAATACGTTATATGGTAAAACGTTATAACGTATTACGTTATGTAATATAACGTTATATAGTACAACGTTATAACGTACTACGTTACATAGTATAACGTTGTATGGTATAACGTTATAACGTAATACATTATATGGTATAACGTTATAACGTATTACGTTATATAGTATAGCGTTATAACGTATTACGTTATATAGTATAACGTAATATGGTATAACGGTATAACATAAAATGTTATATGGTATAACGTTATAACGTTATAACGTAAAATGCTATATGGTATAACGTTATAACGTATTACGTTATATAGTATAACGTTATATAGTAAAACGTTATAACGCAATACGTTATATGGTCTAATGTTTCAACGTATTACGTTATATAGTATAACGTTATATAGTATAACGTTATATCGTAATACGTTATATGTTCTAATGTTTCAACGTATTACGTTATATAGTATAACGTTATATGGTATAACGTTATATCGTAATTCGTTATATGGTATAACGTTTCAACGTATTACGTTATATAGTATAACGTCATATGGTATAACGTTATATCGTAATACATTATATGGTATAACGTTATCACGTATTACGTTATATGGTATAACGTTATAAAGTAATACGTTATATGGTATGACGTTTCAGCGTATTACGTTATATAGTATAACGTTATATGGTATAACGTTATATCGTAATACGTTATATGGTATAACATTATAACGTATTACGTTATGTAGTATAACGTTGTATGGTATAACGTTATAACGTAATACATTATATGGAATAACGTTATCACGTATTACGTTATATGGTATAACGTTATAACGTAATACGCTATATGGTCTAATGTTTCAACGTATTACGTTATATAGTATAACGTCATATGGTGTTACGTTATATCGTAATACATTATATGGTATAACGTTATCACGTATTACGTTATATGGTATAACGTTATAAAGTAATACGTTATATGGTATGACGTTTCAACGTATTACGTTATATAGTATAACGTTATATGGTATAACGTTATATCGTAATACGTTATATGGTATAACGTTATAACGTATTACCTTATATAGTATAACGTAATATGGTATAACGTTATAACGTAATACGTTATATGGTCTAATGTTTCAACGTATTACGTTATATAGTATAACGTCATATGGTACTACGTTATATCGTAATACATTATATGGTATAACGTTATCACGTATTACGTTATATGGCATTACGTTGTAACGCATTACGTTAGATGGTATAACGTTATAACGTAATGCATTATATGGTATAACGTTATAACGGAATACATTATATGGTGAAACGTTACAACGTATTAATGTATATAGTATAACGTTATATGGTAAAACGTTATAGCGTAATACGTTATATGGTCTAATGTTTCAACGTATTGCGTTATATAGTATTACGTTATATGGTATAACATTATAACGTATTACGTTATATAGTATAACGTTATATGGCAAAACGTTATAACGTACAACGCTATATAGTATAACGTTGTATGGTATTATGTTATAACGAAATACGTCATGTGGTATTACGTTAATAGGCCAATTCCGGTTTCATATTTACAGAACTGATATAACGTATTACGTTATATGGTATAACGTTATAACGTAATACATTATATGGTATAACGTTGTATGGTATTACGTTATAACGTAATACGTTATATGGTATAACGTTATCACGTATTACGTTATATGGTATAACGTTATAACGTATTACGTGATATAGTATAACGTTATATGGTAAAACGTTTTAACGTAATACGTTATATGGTCTAATGTTCCAACGTATTACGTTATATAGTATAACGTTATAATGTATTGCGTTATATAGTATAACGTTATATGGTAAAACGTTATAACGTACGACGTTATATAGTGTAACGTTATATGGTATAACGTTATATGGTAAAACATTATAACGTAATACATTATATGGTATGACGTTATAACGTATTACGTTATATAGTATAACGTTATATGGTAATACGTTATAACGTACTACGTTATATAGTATAACGTTGTATGGTATAACGCTGTAACGTAATACGTTATATGGTAGAACGTTATAACGTATTACGTTATGTAATATAACGTTATATAGTAAAACGTTATAACGTAGTACGTTACATAGTATAACGTTGTATGGTATAACGTTATAACGTAATACATTATATGGTATAACGTTATAACGTATTACGTTATATAGTATAGCGTTATAACGTATTACGTTATATAGTATAACGTAATATGGTATAACGGTATAACATAAAATGTTATATGGTATAACGTTATAACGTAAAATGTTATATGGTATAACGTTATAACGTATTACGTTATATAGTATAACGTTATATAGTAAAACGTTATAACGTAATACGTTATATGGTCTAATGTTTCAACGTATTACGTTATATAGTATAACGTTATATGGTATAACGTTATATCGTAATACGTTATATGTTCTAATGTTTCAACGTATTACGTTATATAGTATAACGTTATATGGTATAACGTTATAACGTATGCCGTTATATAGTATAACGTCATATGGTAAAACGTTATAACGTACGACGTTATATAGTATAACGTTATATGGTATAACGTTATATCGTAATACGTTATATGGTATAACGTTATAACGTAATACGTTATATGGTCTAGTGTTTCAACGTATTACGTTATATAGTATAACGTCATATGGTATAACGTTATATCGTAATACATTATATGGTATAACGTTATCACGTATTACGTTATATGGTATAACGTTATAAAGTAATACGTTATATGGTATGACGTTTCAACGTATTACGTTATATAGTATAACGTTATATGGTATAACGTTATATCGTAATACGTTATATGGTATAACATTATAACGTATTACGTTATGTAGTATAACGTTGTATGGTATAACGTTATAACATAATACATTATATGGTATAACGTTATCACGTATTACGTTATATGGTATAACGATATAACGTAATACGTTATATGGTCTAATGTTTCAACGTATTACGTTATATAGTATAACGTCATATGGTATTACGTTATATCGTAATACATTATATGGTATAACGTTATCACGTATTACGTTATATGGTATAACGTTATAAAGTAATACGTTATATGGTATGACGTATCAACGTATTACGTTATATAGTATAACGTTATATGTTATAACGTTATATCGTAATACGTTATATGGTATAACGTTATAACGTATTACGTTATGTCGTATAGCGTAATATGGTATAACGTTATAACGTAAAATGTTATATGGTATAACGTTATAACGTATTACGTTATATAGTATGACGTTATATAGTAAAACGTTATAACGTAATACGTTATATGGTCTAATGTTTCAACGTATTACGTTATATAGTATAACGTTATATGGTATAACGTTATATCGTAATACGTTATATGTTCTAATGTTTCAACGTATTACGTTATATAGTATAACGTCATATGGTATTACGTTATATCGTAATACATTATATGGTATAACGTTATCACGTATTACGTTATATGGTATAACGTTATAAAGTAATACGTTATATGGTATGACGTATCAACGTATTACGTTATATAGTATAACGTTATATGTTATAACGTTATATCGTAATACGTTATATGGTATAACGTTATAACGTATTACGTTATGTCGTATAGCGTAATATGGTATAACGTTATAACGTAAAATGTTATATGGTATAACGTTATAACGTATTACGTTATATAGTATAACGTTATATGGTATAACGTTATATCGTAATACGTTATATGGTATAACGTTATAACGTATTACCTTATATAGTATAACGTAATATGGTATAACGTTATAAAGTAATACGTTATATGGTATGACGTTTCAACGTATTGCGTTATATAGTATAACGATATATGGTATAACGTTATATCGTAATACGTTATATGGTTTAACGTTATAACGTAAAATGTTATATGGTATAACGTTATAACGTATTACGTTATATAGTATGACGTTATATAGTAAAACGTTATAACGTAATACGTTATATGGTCTAATGTTTCAACGTATTACGTTATATAGTATAACGTTATATGGTATAACGTTATATCGTAATACGTTATATGTTCTAATGTTTCAACGTATTACGTTATATAGTATAACGTTATATGGTATAAAGTTATATCGTAATACATTATATGGTATAACGTTATAACGTATTACGTTATATAGTATAACGTTGTATGGTATTACGTTATAACGTAATACGTTATATGGTATAACGTTAATAGCCCAATTCCGGTTTCATATTTACAGAACTAATATAACGCATTACGTTATATGGTATAACGTTATAACGTATGCCGTTATATAGTATAACGTCATATGGTATAACATTATATCGTAATACGTTATATGGTATAACGTTATAACGTGTTACGTTATATAGTATAACGTTGTATGGTATTACGTTATAACGTAATACGTTATATGGTATAACGTTAATAGCCCAATTCCGGTTTCATATTTACAGAACTAATATAACGCATTACGTTATATGGTATAACGTTATAACGTATGCCGTTATATAGTATAACGTCATATGGTATAACGTTATATCGTAATACATTATATGGTATAACGTTATCACGTATTACGTTATATGGTATAACGATATAACGTAATACGTTATATGGTCTAATGTTTCAACGTATTACGTTATATAGTATAACGTCATATGGTATTACGTTATATCGTAATACATTATATGGTATAACGTTATCATCTATTACGTTATATGGTATAACGTTATAAAGTAATACGTTATATGGTATGACGTTTCAACGTATTACGTTATATAGTATAACGTTATATGTTATAACGTTATATCGTAATACGTTATATGGTATAACGTTATAACGTATTTCGTTATGTCGTATAGCGTAATATGGTATAACGTTATAACGTAAAATGTTATATGGTATAACGATGTAACGTAATACGTTATATGGTAAAACGTTATAACGTATTACGTTATATCGTATAACGTAATATGGTATAACGTTATAACGTAAAATGTTATATGGTATAACGTTATAACGTATTACGTTATATAGTATAACGTTATATGGTATAACGTTATATCGTAATACGTTATATGGTATAACGTTATAACGTATTACCTTATATAGTATAACGTAATATGGTATAACGTTATAAAGTAATACGTTATATGGTATGACGTTTCAACGTATTACGTTATATAGTATAACGATATATGGTATAACGTTATACCGTAATACGTTATATGGTTTAACGTTATAACGTAAAATGTTATATGGTATAACGTTATAACGTATTACGTTACATAGTATGACGTTATATAGTAAAACGTTATAACGTAATACGTTATATGGTCTAATGTTTCAACGTATTACGTTATATAGTATAACGTTATATGGTATAACGTTATATCGTAATACGTTATATGTTCTAATGTTTCAACGTATTACGTTATATAGTATAACGTTATATGGTATAACGTTATATCGTAATACGTTATATGGTATAACGTTTCAACGTATTACGTTATATAGTATAACGATATATGGTATAACGTTATATCGTAATACGTTATATGGTTTAACGTTATAACGTAAAATGTTATATGGTATAACGTTATAACGTATTACGTTACATAGTATGACGTTATATAGTAAAACGTTATAACGTAATACGTTATATGGTCTAGTGTTTCAACGTATTACGTTATATAGTATAACGTCATATGGTATAACGTTATATCGTAATACATTATATGGTATAACGTTATAACGTGTTACGTTATATAGTATAACGTTGTATGGTATTACGTTATAACGTAATACGTTATATGGTATTACGTTAATAGCCCAATTCCGGTTTCATATTTACAGAACTGATATAACGTATTACGTTATATGGTATAACGTTATAACGTAATACATTATATGGTATAACGTTATCACGTATTACGTTATATGGTATAACGTTATAACGTAATACATTATATGGTATAACGTTATAACGTATTACGTTATATGGTATAACGTTATATCGTAATACGTTATATAGTATAACGTTATATGGTATAACGTTGTAACGTAAAATGTTATATGGTACAACGTTATAACGTATTACGTTATATAGTATAACGTTATATGGTAAAACGTTATAACGTACGACGTTATATAGTGTAACGTTATATGGTATAACGTTATATGGTAAAACATTATAACGTAATACATTATATGGTATGACGTTATAACGTATTACGTTATATAGTATAACGTTATATGGTAATACGTTATAACGTACTACGTTATATAGTATAACGTTGTATGGTATAACGCTGTAACGTAATACGTTATATGGTAAAACGTTATAACGTATTACGTTATGTAATATAACGTTATATAGTACAACGTTATAACGTACTACGTTACATAGTATAACGTTGTATGGTATAACGTTATAACGTAATACATTATATGGTATAACGTTATAACGTATTACGTTATATAGTATAGCGTTATAACGTATTACGTTATATAGTATAACGTAATATGGTATAACGGTATAACATAAAATGTTATATGGTATAACGTTATAACGTTATAACGTAAAATGTTATATGGTATAACGTTATAACGTATTACGTTATATAGTATAACGTTATATAGTAAAACGTTATAACGTAATACGTTATATGGTCTAATGTTTCAACGTATTACGTTATATAGTATAACGTTATATAGTATAACGTTATATCGTAATACGTTATATGTTCTAATGTTTCAACGTATTACGTTATATAGTATAACGTTATATGGTATAACGTTATATCGTAATTCGTTATATGGTATAACGTTTCAACGTATTACGTTATATAGTATAACGTCATATGGTATAACGTTATATCGTAATACATTATATGGTATAACGTTATCACGTATTACGTTATATGGTATAACGTTATAAAGTAATACGTTATATGGTATGACGTTTCAGCGTATTACGTTATATAGTATAACGTTATATGGTATAACGTTATATCGTAATACGTTATATGGTATAACATTATAACGTATTACGTTATGTAGTATAACGTTGTATGGTATAACGTTATAACGTAATACATTATATGGAATAACGTTATCACGTATTACGTTATATGGTATAACGTTATAACGTAATACGCTATATGGTCTAATGTTTCAACGTATTACGTTATATAGTATAACGTCATATTGTGTTACGTTATATCGTAATACATTATATGGTATAACGTTATCACGTATTACGTTATATGGTATAACGTTATAAAGTAATACGTTATATGGTATGACGTTTCAACGTATTACGTTATATAGTATAACGTTATATGGTATAACGTTATATCGTAATACGTTATATGGTATAACGTTATAACGTATTACCTTATATAGTATAACGTAATATGGTATAACGTTATAACGTAATACGTTATATGGTCTAATGTTTCAACGTATTACGTTATATAGTATAACGTCATATGGTACTACGTTATATCGTAATACATTATATGGTATAACGTTATCACGTATTACGTTATATGGCATTACGTTGTAACGCATTACGTTAGATGGTATAACGTTATAACGTAATGCATTATATGGTATAACGTTATAACGGAATACATTATATGGTGAAACGTTACAACGTATTAATGTATATAGTATAACGTTATATGGTAAAACGTTATAGCGTAATACGTTATATGGTCTAATGTTTCAACGTATTGCGTTATATAGTATTACGTTATATGGTATAACATTATAACGTATTACGTTATATAGTATAACGTTATATGGCAAAACGTTATAACGTACAACGCTATATAGTATAACGTTGTATGGTATTATGTTATAACGAAATACGTCATGTGGTATTACGTTAATAGGCCAATTCCGGTTTCATATTTACAGAACTGATATAACGTATTACGTTATATGGTATAACGTTATAACGTAATACATTATATGGTATAACGTTGTATGGTATTACGTTATAACGTAATACGTTATATGGTATAACGTTATCACGTATTACGTTATATGGTATAACGTTATAACGTATTACGTGATATAGTATAACGTTATATGGTAAAACGTTTTAACGTAATACGTTATATGGTCTAATGTTCCAACGTATTACGTTATATAGTATAACGTTATAATGTATTGCGTTATATAGTATAACGTTATATGGTAAAACGTTATAACGTACGACGTTATATAGTGTAACGTTATATGGTATAACGTTATATGGTAAAACATTATAACGTAATACATTATATGGTATGACGTTATAACGTATTACGTTATATAGTATAACGTTATATGGTAATACGTTATAACGTACTACGTTATATAGTATAACGTTGTATGGTATAACGCTGTAACGTAATACGTTATATGGTAGAACGTTATAACGTATTACGTTATGTAACATAACGTTATATAGTAAAACGTTATAACGTAGTACGTTACATAGTATAACGTTGTATGGTATAACGTTATAACGTAATACATTATATGGTATAACGTTATAACGTATTACGTTATATAGTATAGCGTTATAACGTATTACGTTATATAGTATAACGTAATATGGTATAACGGTATAACATAAAATGTTATATGGTATAACGTTATAACGTAAAATGTTATATGGTATAACGTTATAACGTATTACGTTATATAGTATAACGTTATATAGTAAAACGTTATAACGTAATACGTTATATGGTCTAATGTTTCAACGTATTACGTTATATAGTATAACGTTATATGGTATAACGTTATATCGTAATACGTTATATGTTCTAATGTTTCAACGTATTACGTTATATAGTATAACGTTATATGGTATAACGTTATAACGTATGCCGTTATATAGTATAACGTCATATGGTAAAACGTTATAACGTACGACGTTATATAGTATAACGTTATATGGTATAACGTTATATCGTAATACGTTATATGGTATAACGTTATAACGTAATACGTTATATGGTCTAGTGTTTCAACGTATTACGTTATATAGTATAACGTCATATGGTATAACGTTATATCGTAATACATTATATGGTATAACGTTATCACGTATTACGTTATATGGTATAACGTTATAAAGTAATACGTTATATGGTATGACGTTTCAACGTATTACGTTATATAGTATAACGTTATATGGTATAACGTTATATCGTAATACGTTATATGGTATAACATTATAACGTATTACGTTATGTAGTATAACGTTGTATGGTATAACGTTATAACATAATACATTATATGGTATAACGTTATCACGTATTACGTTATATGGTATAACGATATAACGTAATACGTTATATGGTCTAATGTTTCAACGTATTACGTTATATAGTATAACGTCATATGGTATTACGTTATATCGTAATACATTATATGGTATAACGTTATCACGTATTACGTTATATGGTATAACGTTATAAAGTAATACGTTATATGGTATGACGTATCAACGTATTACGTTATATAGTATAACGTTATATGTTATAACGTTATATCGTAATACGTTATATGGTATAACGTTATAACGTATTACGTTATGTCGTATAGCGTAATATGGTATAACGTTATAACGTAAAATGTTATATGGTATAACGTTATAACGTATTACGTTATATAGTATAACGTTATATGGTATAACGTTATATCGTAATACGTTATATGGTATAACGTTATAACGTATTACCTTATATAGTATAACGTAATATGGTATAACGTTATAAAGTAATACGTTATATGGTATAACGTTAATAGCCCAATTCCGGTTTCATATTTACAGAACTAATATAACGCATTACGTTATATGGTATAACGTTATAACGTATGCCGTTATATAGTATAACGTCATATGGTATAACATTATATCGTAATACGTTATATGGTATAACGTTATAACGTGTTACGTTATATAGTATAACGTTGTATGGTATTACGTTATAACGTAATACGTTATATGGTATAACGTTAATAGCCCAATTCCGGTTTCATATTTACAGAACTAATATAACGCATTACGTTACATGGTATAACGTTATAACGTATGCCGTTATATAGTATAACGTCATATGGTATAACGTTATATCGTAATACATTATATGGTATAACGTTATCACGTATTACGTTATATGGTATAACGATATAACGTAATACGTTATATGGTCTAATGTTTCAACGTATTACGTTATATAGTATAACGTCATATGGTATTACGTTATATCGTAATACATTATATGGTATAACGTTATCACGTATTACGTTATATGGTATAACGTTATAAAGTAATACGTTATATGGTATGACGTTTCAACGTATTACGTTATATAGTATAACGTTATATGTTATAACGTTATATCGTAATACGTTATATGGTATAACGTTATAACGTATTTCGTTATGTCGTATAGCGTAATATGGTATAACGTTATAACGTAAAATGTTATATGGTATAACGATGTAACGTAATACGTTATATGGTAAAACGTTATAACGTATTACGTTATATCGTATAACGTAATATGGTATAACGTTATAACGTAAAATGTTATATGGTATAACGTTATAACGTATTACGTTATATAGTATAACGTTATATGGTATAACGTTATATCGTAATACGTTATATGGTATAACGTTATAACGTATTACCTTATATAGTATAACGTAATATGGTATAACGTTATAAAGTAATACGTTATATGGTATGACGTTTCAACGTATTACGTTATATAGTATAACGATATATGGTATAACGTTATACCGTAATACGTTATATGGTTTAACGTTATAACGTAAAATGTTATATGGTATAACGTTATAACGTATTACGTTATATAGTATGACGTTATATAGTAAAACGTTATAACGTAATACGTTATATGGTCTAATGTTTCAACGTATTACGTTATATAGTATAACGTTATATGGTATAACGTTATATCGTAATACGTTATATGTTCTAATGTTTCAACGTATTACGTTATATAGTATAACGTTATATGGTATAACGTTATATCGTAATACGTTATATGGTATAACGTTTCAACGTATTACGTTATATAGTATAACGATATATGGTATAACGTTATATCGTAATACGTTATATGGTTTAACGTTATAACGTAAAATGTTATATGGTATAACGTTATAACGTATTACGTTACATAGTATGACGTTATATAGTAAAACGTTATAACGTAATACGTTATATGGTCTAGTGTTTCAACGTATTACGTTATATAGTATAACGTCATATGGTATAACGTTATATCGTAATACATTATATGGTATAACGTTATAACGTGTTACGTTATATAGTATAACGTTGTATGGTATTACGTTATAACGTAATACGTTATATGGTATTACGTTAATAGCCCAATTCCGGTTTCATATTTACAGAACTGATATAACGTATTACGTTATATGGTATAACGTTATAACGTAATACATTATATGGTATAACGTTATCACGTATTACGTTATATGGTATAACGTTATAACGTAATACATTATATGGTATAACGTTATAACGTATTACGTTATATGGTATAACGTTATATCGTAATACGTTATATAGTATAACGTTATATGGTATAACGTTGTAACGTAAAATGTTATATGGTACAACGTTATAACGTATTACGTTATATAGTATAACGTTATATGGTATAACGTTGTAACGTAAAATGTTATATGGTATAACGTTATAACGTATTACGTTATATAGTATAACGTAATATGGCATTACGTTATAACGTATTACTTTATATGGTATAAAGTTAAAACGTATTCCGTTATATAGTATAACGTTATATGGTAAAACGTTATAACGTACGACGTTATATAGTGTAACGTTATATGGTATAACGTTATATGGTAAAACATTATAACGTAATACATTATATGGTATGACGTTATAACGTATTACGTTATATAGTATAACGTTATATGGTAATACGTTATAACGTACTACGTTATATAGTATAACGTTGTATGGTATAACGCTGTAACGTAATACGTTATATGGTAAAACGTTATAACGTATTACGTTATGTAATATAACGTTATATAGTACAACGTTATAACGTACTACGTTACATAGTATAACGTTGTATGGTATAACGTTATAACGTAATACATTATATGGTATAACGTTATAACGTATTACGTTATATAGTATAGCGTTATAACGTATTACGTTATATAGTATAACGTAATATGGTATAACGGTATAACATAAAATGTTATATGGTATAACGTTATAACGTTATAACGTAAAATGTTATATGGTATAACGTTATAACGTATTACGTTATATAGTATAACGTTATATAGTAAAACGTTATAACGTAATACGTTATATGGTCTAATGTTTCAACGTATTACGTTATATAGTATAACGTTATATAGTATAACGTTATATCGTAATACGTTATATGTTCTAATGTTTCAACGTATTACGTTATATAGTATAACGTTATATGGTATAACGTTATATCGTAATTCGTTATATGGTATAACGTTTCAACGTATTACGTTATATAGTATAACGTCATATGGTATAACGTTATATCGTAATACATTATATGGTATAACGTTATCACGTATTACGTTATATGGTATAACGTTATAAAGTAATACGTTATATGGTATGACGTTTCAGCGTATTACGTTATATAGTATAACGTTATATGGTATAACGTTATATCGTAATACGTTATATGGTATAACATTATAACGTATTACGTTATGTAGTATAACGTTGTATGGTATAACGTTATAACGTAATACATTATATGGAATAACGTTATCACGTATTACGTTATATGGTATAACGTTATAACGTAATACGCTATATGGTCTAATGTTTCAACGTATTACGTTATATAGTATAACGTCATATGGTGTTACGTTATATCGTAATACATTATATGGTATAACGTTATCACGTATTACGTTATATGGTATAACGTTATAAAGTAATACGTTATATGGTATGACGTTTCAACGTATTACGTTATATAGTATAACGTTATATGGTATAACGTTATATCGTAATACGTTATATGGTATAACGTTATAACGTATTACCTTATATAGTATAACGTAATATGGTATAACGTTATAACGTAATACGTTATATGGTCTAATGTTTCAACGTATTACGTTATATAGTATAACGTCATATGGTACTACGTTATATCGTAATACATTATATGGTATAACGTTATCACGTATTACGTTATATGGCATTACGTTGTAACGCATTACGTTAGATGGTATAACGTTATAACGTAATGCATTATATGGTATAACGTTATAACGGAATACATTATATGGTGAAACGTTACAACGTATTAATGTATATAGTATAACGTTATATGGTAAAACGTTATAGCGTAATACGTTATATGGTCTAATGTTTCAACGTATTGCGTTATATAGTATTACGTTATATGGTATAACATTATAACGTATTACGTTATATAGTATAACGTTATATGGCAAAACGTTATAACGTACAACGCTATATAGTATAACGTTGTATGGTATTATGTTATAACGAAATACGTCATGTGGTATTACGTTAATAGGCCAATTCCGGTTTCATATTTACAGAACTGATATAACGTATTACGTTATATGGTATAACGTTATAACGTAATACATTATATGGTATAACGTTGTATGGTATTACGTTATAACGTAATACGTTATATGGTATAACGTTATCACGTATTACGTTATATGGTATAACGTTATAACGTATTACGTGATATAGTATAACGTTATATGGTAAAACGTTTTAACGTAATACGTTATATGGTCTAATGTTCCAACGTATTACGTTATATAGTATAACGTTATAATGTATTGCGTTATATAGTATAACGTTATATGGTAAAACGTTATAACGTACGACGTTATATAGTGTAACGTTATATGGTATAACGTTATATGGTAAAACATTATAACGTAATACATTATATGGTATGACGTTATAACGTATTACGTTATATAGTATAACGTTATATGGTAATACGTTATAACGTACTACGTTATATAGTATAACGTTGTATGGTATAACGCTGTAACGTAATACGTTATATGGTAGAACGTTATAACGTATTACGTTATGTAATATAACGTTATATAGTAAAACGTTATAACGTAGTACGTTACATAGTATAACGTTGTATGGTATAACGTTATAACGTAATACATTATATGGTATAACGTTATAACGTATTACGTTATATAGTATAGCGTTATAACGTATTACGTTATATAGTATAACGTAATATGGTATAACGGTATAACATAAAATGTTATATGGTATAACGTTATAACGTAAAATGTTATATGGTATAACGTTATAACGTATTACGTTATATAGTATAACGTTATATAGTAAAACGTTATAACGTAATACGTTATATGGTCTAATGTTTCAACGTATTACGTTATATAGTATAACGTTATATGGTATAACGTTATATCGTAATACGTTATATGGTTTAACGTTATAACGTAAAATGTTATATGGTATAACGTTATAACGTATTACGTTACATAGTATGACGTTATATAGTAAAACGTTATAACGTAATACGTTATATGGTCTAGTGTTTCAACGTATTACGTTATATAGTATAACGTCATATGGTATAACGTTATATCGTAATACATTATATGGTATAACGTTATAACGTGTTACGTTATATAGTATAACGTTGTATGGTATTACGTTATAACGTAATACGTTATATGGTATTACGTTAATAGCCCAATTCCGGTTTCATATTTACAGAACTGATATAACGTATTACGTTATATGGTATAACGTTATAACGTAATACATTATATGGTATAACGTTATCACGTATTACGTTATATGGTATAACGTTATAACGTAATACATTATATGGTATAACGTTATAACGTATTACGTTATATGGTATAACGTTATATCGTAATACGTTATATAGTATAACGTTATATGGTATAACGTTGTAACGTAAAATGTTATATGGTACAACGTTATAACGTATTACGTTATATAGTATAACGTTATATGGTATAACGTTGTAACGTAAAATGTTATATGGTATAACGTTATAACGTATTACGTTATATAGTATAACGTAATATGGCATTACGTTATAACGTATTACTTTATATGGTATAAAGTTAAAACGTATTCCGTTATATAGTATAACGTTATATGGTAAAACGTTATAACGTACGACGTTATATAGTGTAACGTTATATGGTATAACGTTATATGGTAAAACATTATAACGTAATACATTATATGGTATGACGTTATAACGTATTACGTTATATAGTATAACGTTATATGGTAATACGTTATAACGTACTACGTTATATAGTATAACGTTGTATGGTATAACGCTGTAACGTAATACGTTATATGGTAAAACGTTATAACGTATTACGTTATGTAATATAACGTTATATAGTACAACGTTATAACGTACTACGTTACATAGTATAACGTTGTATGGTATAACGTTATAACGTAATACATTATATGGTATAACGTTATAACGTATTACGTTATATAGTATAGCGTTATAACGTATTACGTTATATAGTATAACGTAATATGGTATAACGGTATAACATAAAATGTTATATGGTATAACGTTATAACGTTATAACGTAAAATGTTATATGGTATAACGTTATAACGTATTACGTTATATAGTATAACGTTATATAGTAAAACGTTATAACGTAATACGTTATATGGTCTAATGTTTCAACGTATTACGTTATATAGTATAACGTTATATAGTATAACGTTATATCGTAATACGTTATATGTTCTAATGTTTCAACGTATTACGTTATATAGTATAACGTTATATGGTATAACGTTATATCGTAATTCGTTATATGGTATAACGTTTCAACGTATTACGTTATATAGTATAACGTCATATGGTATAACGTTATATCGTAATACATTATATGGTATAACGTTATCACGTATTACGTTATATGGTATAACGTTATAAAGTAATACGTTATATGGTATGACGTTTCAGCGTATTACGTTATATAGTATAACGTTATATGGTATAACGTTATATCGTAATACGTTATATGGTATAACATTATAACGTATTACGTTATGTAGTATAACGTTGTATGGTATAACGTTATAACGTAATACATTATATGGAATAACGTTATCACGTATTACGTTATATGGTATAACGTTATAACGTAATACGCTATATGGTCTAATGTTTCAACGTATTACGTTATATAGTATAACGTCATATGGTGTTACGTTATATCGTAATACATTATATGGTATAACGTTATCACGTATTACGTTATATGGTATAACGTTATAAAGTAATACGTTATATGGTATGACGTTTCAACGTATTACGTTATATAGTATAACGTTATATGGTATAACGTTATATCGTAATACGTTATATGGTATAACGTTATAACGTATTACCTTATATAGTATAACGTAATATGGTATAACGTTATAACGTAATACGTTATATGGTCTAATGTTTCAACGTATTACGTTATATAGTATAACGTCATATGGTACTACGTTATATCGTAATACATTATATGGTATAACGTTATCACGTATTACGTTATATGGCATTACGTTGTAACGCATTACGTTAGATGGTATAACGTTATAACGTAATGCATTATATGGTATAACGTTATAACGGAATACATTATATGGTGAAACGTTACAACGTATTAATGTATATAGTATAACGTTATATGGTAAAACGTTATAGCGTAATACGTTATATGGTCTAATGTTTCAACGTATTGCGTTATATAGTATTACGTTATATGGTATAACATTATAACGTATTACGTTATATAGTATAACGTTATATGGCAAAACGTTATAACGTACAACGCTATATAGTATAACGTTGTATGGTATTATGTTATAACGAAATACGTCATGTGGTATTACGTTAATAGGCCAATTCCGGTTTCATATTTACAGAACTGATATAACGTATTACGTTATATGGTATAACGTTATAACGTAATACATTATATGGTATAACGTTGTATGGTATTACGTTATAACGTAATACGTTATATGGTATAACGTTATCACGTATTACGTTATATGGTATAACGTTATAACGTATTACGTGATATAGTATAACGTTATATGGTAAAACGTTTTAACGTAATACGTTATATGGTCTAATGTTCCAACGTATTACGTTATATAGTATAACGTTATAATGTATTGCGTTATATAGTATAACGTTATATGGTAAAACGTTATAACGTACGACGTTATATAGTGTAACGTTATATGGTATAACGTTATATGGTAAAACATTATAACGTAATACATTATATGGTATGACGTTATAACGTATTACGTTATATAGTATAACGTTATATGGTAATACGTTATAACGTACTACGTTATATAGTATAACGTTGTATGGTATAACGCTGTAACGTAATACGTTATATGGTAGAACGTTATAACGTATTACGTTATGTAATATAACGTTATATAGTAAAACGTTATAACGTAGTACGTTACATAGTATAACGTTGTATGGTATAACGTTATAACGTAATACATTATATGGTATAACGTTATAACGTATTACGTTATATAGTATAGCGTTATAACGTATTACGTTATATAGTATAACGTAATATGGTATAACGGTATAACATAAAATGTTATATGGTATAACGTTATAACGTAAAATGTTATATGGTATAACGTTATAACGTATTACGTTATATAGTATAACGTTATATAGTAAAACGTTATAACGTAATACGTTATATGGTCTAATGTTTCAACGTATTACGTTATATAGTATAACGTTATATGGTATAACGTTATATCGTAATACGTTATATGTTCTAATGTTTCAACGTATTACGTTATATAGTATAACGTTATAACGTATTACGTTATGTCGTATAGCGTAATATGGTATAACGTTATATCGTAATACATTATATGGTATAACGTTATCACGTATTACGTTATATGGTATAACGTTATAAAGTAATACGTTATATGGTATGACGTTTCAACGTATTACGTTATATAGTATAACGTTATATGGTATAACGTTATATCGTAATACGTTATATGGTATAACATTATAACGTATTACGTTATGTAGTATAACGTTGTATGGTATAACGTTATAACATAATACATTATATGGTATAACGTTATCACGTATTACGTTATATGGTATAACGATATAACGTAATACGTTATATGGTCTAGTGTTTCAACGTATTACGTTATATAGTATAACGTCATATGGTATAACGTTATATCGTAATACATTATATGGTATAACGTTATCACGTATTACGTTATATGGTATAACGTTATAAAGTAATACGTTATATGGTATGACGTTTCAACGTATTACGTTATATAGTATAACGTTATATGGTATAACGTTATATCGTAATACGTTATATGGTATAACGTTATAACGTAATACGTTATATGGTCTAGTGTTTCAACGTATTACGTTATATAGTATAACGTCATATGGTATAACGTTATATCGTAATACATTATATGGTATAACGTTATCACGTATTACGTTATATGGTATAACGTTATAAAGTAATACGTTATATGGTATGACGTTTCAACGTATTACGTTATATAGTATAACGTTATATGGTATAACGTTATATCGTAATACGTTATATGGTATAACATTATAACGTATTACGTTATGTAGTATAACGTTGTATGGTATAACGTTATAACATAATACATTATATGGTATAACGTTATCACGTATTACGTTATATGGTATAACGATATAACGTAATACGTTATATGGTCTAATGTTTCAACGTATTACGTTATATAGTATAACGTCATATGGTATTACGTTATATCGTAATACATTATATGGTATAACGTTATCACGTATTACGTTATATGGTATAACGTTATAAAGTAATACGTTATATGGTATGACGTATCAACGTATTACGTTATATAGTATAACGTTATATGTTATAACGTTATATCGTAATACGTTATATGGTATTACGTTATAACGTATTACGTTATGTCGTATAGCGTAATATGGTATAACGTTATAACGTAAAATGTTATATGGTATAACGTTATAACGTATTACGTTATATAGTATAACGTTATATGGTATAACGTTATATCGTAATACGTTATATGGTATAACGTTATAACGTATTACCTTATATAGTATAACGTAATATGGTATAACGTTATAAAGTAATACGTTATATGGTATGACGTTTCAACGTATTACGTTATATAGTATAACGATATATGGTATAACGTTATATCGTAATACGTTATATGGTTTAACGTTATAACGTAAAATGTTATATGGTATAACGTTATAACGTATTACGTTATATAGTATGACGTTATATAGTAAAACGTTATAACGTAATACGTTATATGGTCTAATGTTTCAACGTATTACGTTATATAGTATAACGTTATATGGTATAACGTTATATCGTAATACGTTATATGTTCTAATGTTTCAACGTATTACGTTATATAGTATAACGTTATATGGTATAAAGTTATATCGTAATACATTATATGGTATAACGTTATAACGTATTACGTTATATAGTATAACGTTGTATGGTATTACGTTATAACGTAATACGTTATATGGTATAACGTTAATAGCCCAATTCCGGTTTCATATTTACAGAACTAATATAACGCATTACGTTATATGGTATAACGTTATAACGTATGCCGTTATATAGTATAACGTCATATGGTATAACATTATATCGTAATACGTTATATGGTATAACGTTATAACGTGTTACGTTATATAGTATAACGTTGTATGGTATTACGTTATAACGTAATACGTTATATGGTATAACGTTAATAGCCCAATTCCGGTTTCATATTTACAGAACTAATATAACGCATTACGTTATATGGTATAACGTTATAACGTATGCCGTTATATAGTATAACGTCATATGGTATAACGTTATATCGTAATACATTATATGGTATAACGTTATCACGTATTACGTTATATGGTATAACGATATAACGTAATACGTTATATGGTCTAATGTTTCAACGTATTACGTTATATAGTATAACGTCATATGGTATTACGTTATATCGTAATACATTATATGGTATAACGTTATCACGTATTACGTTATATGGTATAACGTTATAAAGTAATACGTTATATGGTATGACGTTTCAACGTATTACGTTATATAGTATAACGTTATATGTTATAACGTTATATCGTAATACGTTATATGGTATAACGTTATAACGTATTTCGTTATGTCGTATAGCGTAATATGGTATAACGTTATAACGTAAAATGTTATATGGTATAACGATGTAACGTAATACGTTATATGGTAAAACGTTATAACGTATTACGTTATATCGTATAACGTAATATGGTATAACGTTATAACGTAAAATGTTATATGGTATAACGTTATAACGTATTACGTTATATAGTATAACGTTATATGGTATAACGTTATATCGTAATACGTTATATGGTATAACGTTATAACGTATTACCTTATATAGTATAACGTAATATGGTATAACGTTATAAAGTAATACGTTATATGGTATGACGTTTCAACGTATTACGTTATATAGTATAACGATATATGGTATAACGTTATACCGTAATACGTTATATGGTTTAACGTTATAACGTAAAATGTTATATGGTATAACGTTATAACGTATTACGTTATATAGTATGACGTTATATAGTAAAACGTTATAACGTAATACGTTATATGGTCTAATGTTTCAACGTATTACGTTATATAGTATAACGTTATATGGTATAACGTTATATCGTAATACGTTATATGTTCTAATGTTTCAACGTATTACGTTATATAGTATAACGTTATATGGTATAACGTTATATCGTAATACGTTATATGGTATAACGTTTCAACGTATTACGTTATATAGTATAACGATATATGGTATAACGTTATATCGTAATACGTTATATGGTTTAACGTTATAACGTAAAATGTTATATGGTATAACGTTATAACGTATTACGTTACATAGTATGACGTTATATAGTAAAACGTTATAACGTAATACGTTATATGGTCTAGTGTTTCAACGTATTACGTTATATAGTATAACGTCATATGGTATAACGTTATATCGTAATACATTATATGGTATAACGTTATAACGTGTTACGTTATATAGTATAACGTTGTATGGTATTACGTTATAACGTAATACGTTATATGGTATTACGTTAATAGCCCAATTCCGGTTTCATATTTACAGAACTAATATAACGCATTACGTTATATGGTATAACGTTATAACGTATGCCGTTATATAGTATAACGTCATATGGTATAACGTTACATCGTAATACATTATATGGTATAACGTTATCACGTATTACGTTATATGGTGTAACGTTGTAAAGTAATACGTTATATGGTATGACGTTTCAGCGTATTACGTTATATAGTATAACGTAATATGGTATAACGTTATATCGTAATACGTTATATGGTATAACATTATAACGTATTACGTTATGTAGTATAACGTTGTATGGTATAACGTTATAACGTAATACATTATATGGAATAACGTTATCACGTATTACGTTATATGGTATAACGTTATAACGTAATACGTTATATGGTCTAATGTTTCAACGTATTACGTTATATAGTATAACGTCATATGGTGTTACGTTATATCGTAATACATTATATGGTATAACGTTATCACGTATTACGTTATATGGCATTACGTTGTAACGCATTACGTTAGATGGTATAACGTTATAACGTAATGCATTATATGGTATAACGTTATAACGGAATACATTATATGGTGTAACGTTACAACGGATTAAGGTATATAGTATAACGTTATATGGTAAAACGTTATAGCGTAATACGTTATATGGTCTAATGTTTCAACGTATTGCGTTATATAGTATTACGTTATATGGTATAACATTATAACGTATTACGTTATATAGTATAACGTTATATGGCAAAACGTTATAACGTACAACGCTATATAGTATAACGTTGTATGGTATTATGTTATAACGAAATACGTCATGTGGTATTACGTTAATAGGCCAATTCCGGTTTCATATTTACAGAACTGATATAACGTATTACGTTATATGGTATAACGTTATAACGTAATACATTATATGGTATAACGTTGTATGGTATTACGTTATAACGTAATACGTTATATGGTATAACGTTATCACGTATTACGTTATATGGTATAACGTTATAACGTATTACGTGATATAGTATAACGTTATATGGTAAAACGTTTTAACGTAATACGTTATATGGTCTAATGTTCCAACGTATTACGTTATATAGTATAACGTTATAATGTATTGCGTTATATAGTATAACGTTATATGGTAAAACGTTATAACGTACGACGTTATATAGTGTAACGTTATATGGTATAACGTTATATGGTAAAACATTATAACGTAATACATTATATGGTATGACGTTATAACGTATTACGTTATATAGTATAACGTTATATGGTAATACGTTATAACGTACTACGTTATATAGTATAACGTTGTATGGTATAACGCTGTAACGTAATACGTTATATGGTAGAACGTTATAACGTATTACGTTATGTAATATAACGTTATATAGTAAAACGTTATAACGTAGTACGTTACATAGTATAACGTTGTATGGTATAACGTTATAACGTAATACATTATATGGTATAACGTTATAACGTATTACGTTATATAGTATAGCGTTATAACGTATTACGTTATATAGTATAACGTAATATGGTATAACGGTATAACATAAAATGTTATATGGTATAACGTTATAACGTAAAATGTTATATGGTATAACGTTATAACGTATTACGTTATATAGTATAACGTTATATAGTAAAACGTTATAACGTAATACGTTATATGGTCTAATGTTTCAACGTATTACGTTATATAGTATAACGTTATATGGTATAACGTTATATCGTAATACGTTATATGTTCTAATGTTTCAACGTATTACGTTATATAGTATAACGTTATATGGTATAACGTTATATCGTAATTCGTTATATGGTATAACGTTTTAACGTGTTACGTTATATATTATAACGTTGTATGGTATTACGTTATAACGTAATACGTTATATGGTATAACGTTAATTGCCCAATTCCGGTTTCATATTTACAGAACTAATATAACGCATTACGTTATATGGTATAACGTTATAACGTATTACGTTATATAGTATAACGTTGTATGATATTACGTTATAACGTAATACGTTATATGGTATTACGTTAATAGCCCAATTCCGGTTTCATATTTACAGAACTAATATAACGTATTACGTTATATGGTATAACGTTATAACGTATGCCGTTATATAGTATAACGTTATATGGTAAAACTTTATAACGTAAGACGTTATATAGTATAACGTTATATGGTATAACGTTATATCGTAATACGTTATATGGTATAACGTTATAAAGTAATACGTTATATGGTATGATGTTTCAACATATTACGTTATATAGTATAACGATATATGGTATAACGTTATATCGTAATACGTTATATGGTATAACGTTATAACGTAAAATGTTATATGGTATAACGTTATAACGTATTACGTTATATAGTATGACGTTATATAGTAAAACGTTATAACGTAATACGTTATATGGTCTAATGTTTCAACGTATTACGTTATATAGTATAACGTTATATGGTATAACGTTATATCGTAATACGTTATATGTTCTAATGTTTCAGCGTATTACGTTATATAGTATAACGTTATATGGTATAACGTTATATCGTAATACGTTATATGGTATAACGTTATAACGTGTTACGTTATATAGTATAACGTTGTATGGTATTACGTTATAACGTAATACGTTATATGGTATTACGTTAATAGCCCAATTCCGGTTTCATATTTACAGAACTAATATAACGCATTACGTTATATGGTATAACGTTATAACGTAATACGTTATATGGTCTAATGTTTCAACGTATTACGTTATATAGTATAACGTCATATGGTATAACGTTATATCGTAATACATTATATGGTATAACGTTATCACGTATTACGTTATATGGCATTACGTTGTAACGCATTACGTTAGATGGTATAACGTTATAACGTAATGCATTATATGGTATAACGTTATAACGGAACACATTATATGGTGTAACGTTACAACGTATTAAGGTATATAGTATAACGTTATATGGTAAAACGTTATAACGTAATACGTTATATGGTCTAATGTTTCAACGTATTGCGTTATATAGTATTACGTTATATGGTATAACATTATAACGTATTACGTTATATAGTATAACGTTATATGGTAAAACGTTATAACGTACAACGTTATATAGTATAACGTTGTATGGTATTATGTTATAACGAAATACGTCATGTGGTATTACGTTAATAGGCCAATTCCGGTTTCATATTTACAGAACTGATATGACGTATTACGTTATATGGTATAACGTTATAACGTAATACATTATATGGTATAACGTTATCACGTATTACGTTATATGGTATAACGTTATAACGTAATACATTATATGGTATAACGTTATCACGTATTACGTTATATGGTATAACGTTATAACGTAATACGTTATATAGTATAACGTTATATGGTATAACGTTGTAACGTAAAATGTTATATGGTACAACGTTATAACGTATTACGTTATATAGTATAACGTTAAATGGTATAACGTTGTAACGTAAAATGTTATATGGTATAACGTTATAACGTATTACGTTATATAGTATAACGTAATATGGTATAACGTTATCACGTATTACTTTATATGGTATAAACTTATAACGTATTCCGTTATATAGTATAACGTTATGTGGTAAAACGTTATAACGTACGACGTTATATAGTGTAACGTTATATGGTATAACGTTATATGGTAAAACATTATAACGTAATACATTATATGGTATGACGTTATAACGTATTACGTTATATAGTATAACGTTATATGGTAAAACGTTATAACGTACTACGTTATATAGTATAACGTTGTATGGTATGACGTTATAACGTAATACGTTATATGGTATAACGTTAATAGGCCAATACCGGTTTCATATTTACAGTGCTGATATAACGTATTACGTTATATAGTATAACGTTATATGGTATAACGTTGTAACGTAATACGTTATATGGCAGAACGTTATAACGTATTACGTTATGTAATATAACGTTATATAGTAAAACGTTATAACGTACTACGTTACATAGTATACCGTTGTATGATATAACGTTATAACGTAATACATTATATGGTATAACGTTATAACGTATTACGTTAGATAGTATAACGTAATATGGTATAACGTTATAACGTAATACGTTATATGGTCTAATGTTTCAACGTATTACGTTATATAGTATAACGTTATATGGTATAACGTTATATCGTAATACGTTATATGGTATAACGTTATAACGTATTACGTTATATAGTATAACGTTGTATGGTATTACGTTATAACGTAATACGTTATATGGTATTACGTTAATAGCCCAATTCCGGTTTCATATTTACAGAACTAATATAACGTATTACGTTATATGGTATAACGTTATAACGTATGCCGTTATATAGTATAACGTTATATGGTAAAACGTTATAACGTACGATGTTATATAGTATAACGTTATATGGTATAACGTTATGTCGTAATACGTTATATGGTATAACGTTATAACGTATTACCTTATATAGTATAACGTCATATGGTATTACGTTATATCGTAATACATTATATGGTATAACGTTATCACGTATTACGTTATATGGCATTACGTTGTAACGCATTACGTTAGATGGTATAACGTTATAACGTAATGCATTATATGGTATAACGTTATAACGGAATACATTATATGGTGTAACGTTACAACGTATTAAGGTATATAGTATAACGTTATATGGTAAAACGTTATAACGTAATACGTTATATGGTCTAATGTTTCAACGTATCGCGTTATATAGTATTACGTTATATGGTATAACATTATAACGTATTACGTTATATAGTATAACGTTATATGGTAAAACGTTATAACGTACAACGCTATATAGTATAACGTTGTATGGTATTATGTTATAACGAAATACGTCATGTGGTATTACGTTAATAGGCCAATTCCGGTTTCATATTTACAGAACTGATATGACGTATTACGTTATATGGTATAACGTTATAACGTAATACATTATAAGGTATAACGTTATCACGTATTACGTTATATGGTATAACGTTATAACGTAATACATTATATGGTATAACGTTATCACGTATTACGTTATATGGTATAACGTTATAACGTAATACGTTATATAGTATAACGTTATATGGTATAACGTTGTAACGTAAAATGTTATATGGTACAACGTTATAACGTATTACGTTATATAGTATAACGTTATATGGTATAACTTTGTAACGTAAAATGTTATATGGTATAACGTTATAACGTATTACGTTATATAGTATAACGTAATATGTTATAACGTTATTACGTATTACTTTATATGGTATAAAGTTATAACGTATTCCGTTATATAGTATAACGTTATGTGGTAAAACGTTATAACGTACGACGTTATATAGTGTAACGTTATATGGTATAACGTTATATGGTAAAACATTATAACGTAATACATTATATGGTATGACGTTATAACGTATTACGTTATATAGTATAACGTTATATGGTAAAACGTTATAACGTACTACGTTATATAGTATAACGTTGTATGGTATGACGTTATAACGTAATACGTTATATGGTATAACGTTAATAGGCCAATACCGGTTTCATATTTACAGTGCTGATATAACGTATTACGTTATATAGTATAACGTTATATGGTATAACGTTGTAACGTAATACGTTATATGGTAGAACGTTATAACGTATTACGTTATGTAATATAACGTTATATAGTAAAACGTTATAACGTACTACGTTACATAGTATAACGTTGTATGGTATAACGTTATAACGTAATACATTATATGGTATAACGTTATAACGTATTACGTTATATAGTATAACGTTGTATGGTATTACGTTATAACGTAATACGTTATATGGTATTACGTTAATAGCCCAATTCCGGTTTCATATTTACAGAACTAATATAACGTATTACGTTATATGGTATAACGTTATAACGTATGCCGTTATATAGTATAACGTTATATGGTATAACGTTATATCGTAATACGTTATATGGTATAACGTTATAACGTAATACGTTATATGGTCTAGTGTTTCAACGTATTACGTTATATAGTATAACGTCATATGGTATAACGTAATATCGTAATACATTATATGGTATAACGTTATCACGTATTACGTTATATGGTATAACGTTATAAAGTAATACGTTATATGGTATGACGTTTCAACGTATTACGTTATATAGTATGACGTTATATGGTATAACGTTATATCGTAATACGTTATATGGTATAACATTATACCGTATTACGTTATGAAGTATAACGTTGTATGGTATAACGTTATAACGTATTACGTGATATAGTATAACGTTATATGGTAAAACGTTGTATGGTATAACGTTATAACGTGTTACGTTATATAGTATAACGTTGTATGGTATTACGTTATAACGTAATACGTTATATGGTATTACGTTAATAGCCCAATTCCGGTTTCATATTTACAGAACTAATATAACGCATTACGTTATATGGTATAACGTTATAACGTAATACGTTATATGGTCTAATGTTTCAACGTATTACGTTATATAGTATAACGTCATATGGTATTACGTTATATCGTAATACATTATATGGTATAACGTTATCACGTATTACGTTATATGGCATTACGTTGTAACGCATTACGTTAGATGGTATAACGTTATAACGTAATGCATTATATGGTATAACGTTATAACGGAACACATTATATGGTGTAACGTTACAACGTATTAAGGTATATAGTATAACGTTATATGGTAAAACGTTATAACGTAATACGTTATATGGTCTAATGTTTCAACGTATTGCGTTATATAGTATTACGTTATATGGTATAACGTTATAACGTATTACGTGATATAGTATAACGTTATATGGTAAAACGTTATATGGTATAACGTTATAACGTGTTACGTTATATAGTATAACGTTGTATGGTATTACGTTATAACGTAATACGTTATATGGTATTACGTTAATAGCCCAATTCCGGTTTCATATTTACAGAACTAATATAACGCATTACGTTATATGGTATAACGTTATAACGTATGCCGTTATATAGTATAACGTCATATGGTATAACGTTATATCGTAATACATTATATGGTATAACGTTATCACGTATTACGTTATATGGTATAACGTTATAAAGTAATACGTTATATGGTATAACGTTTGAACGTATTACGTTATATAGTATAACGTTATATGGTATAACGTTATATCGTAATACGTTATATGGTATAACATTATAACGTATTACGTTATGTAGTATAAAGTTGTGTGGTATAACGTTATAACGTAATACATTATATGGTATAACGTTATCACGTATTACGTTATATGGTATAACGTTATAACGTAATACGTTATATGGTCTAATGTTTCAACGTATTACGTTATATAGTATAACGTCATATGGTGTTACGTTATATCGTAATACGTTATATGGTATAACATTATGACGTATTACGTTATGTAGTATAACCTTGTATGGTATAACGTTATAACGTAATACATTATATGGTATAACGTTATCACGTATTACGTCATATGGTATAACGTTCTAACGTAATTCGTTATATGGTCTAATGTTTCAACGTATTACGTTATATAGTATAACGTCATATGGTATTACGTTATATCGTAATACATTATATGGTATAACGTTATCACGTAGTACGTTATATGGTATTACGTTGTAACGCATTACGTTAGATGGTATAACGATATAACGTAATGCATTATATGGTATAACGTTATAACGGAATACATTATATGGAGTAACGTTACAACGTATTAAGGTATATAGTATAACGTTATATGGTAAAACGTTATAACGTAATACGTTATATGGTCTAATGTTTCAACGTATTGCGTTATATAGTAATACGTTATATGGTATAACATTATAACGTATTACGTTATATAGTATAACGTTATATGGTAAAACGTTATAACGTACAACGCTATATAGTATAACGTTGTATGGTATTATGTTATAACGAAATACGTCATGTGGTATTACGTTAATAGGCCAATTCCGGTTTCATATTTACAGAACTGATATAACGTATTACGTTATATGGTATAACGTTATAACGTAATACATTATACGGTATAACGTTATCACGTATTACGTTATATGGTATAACGTTATAACGTAATACATTATATGGTATAACGTTATCACGTATTACGTTATATGGTATAACGTTATATCGTAATAAGTTATATAGTATAACGCTATATGGTATAACGTTGTAACGTAAAATGTTATATGGTACTACGTTATAACGTATTACGTTATATAGTATAACGTAATATGGTATAACGTTATCACGTATTACTTTATATGGTATAAAGTTATAACGTATTCCGTTATATAGTATAACGCTATAAGGTAAAACGTTATAACGTACGACGATATATAGTGTAACGTTATATGGTATAACGTTATATGGTAAAACATTATAACGTAATACATTATATGGTATGACGTTATAACGTATTACGTTATATAGAATAACGTTATATGGTAAAACGTTATAACGTACTACGTTATATAGTATAACGTTGTGTGGTATGACGTTATAACGTAATACGTTATATGGTATAACGTTAATAGGCCAATACCGGTTTCACATTTACAGTGCTGATATAACGTATTACGTTATATAGTATGACGTTATATGGTAAAACGTTATAACGTACAACGCTATATAGTATAACGTTGTATGGTATTATGTTATAACGAAATACGTCATGTGGTATTACGTTAATAGGCCAATTCCGGTTTCATATTTACAGAACTGATATGACGTATTACGTTATATGGTATAACGTTATAACGTAATACATTATAAGGTATAACGTTATCACGTATTACGTTATATGGTATAACGTTATAACGTAATACATTATATGGTATAACGTTATCACGTATTACGTTATATGGTATAACGTTATAACGTAATACGTTATATAGTATAACGTTATATGGTATAACGTTGTAACGTAAAATGTTATATGGTACAACGTTATAACGTATTACGTTATATAGTATAACGTTATATGGTATAACTTTGTAACGTAAAATGTTATATGGTATAACGTTATAACGTATTACGTTATATAGTATAACGTAATATGTTATAACGTTATCACGTATTACTTTATATGGTATAAAGTTATAACGTATTCCGTTATATAGTATAACGTTATGTGGTAAAACGTTATAACGTACGACGTTATATAGTGTAACGTTATATGGTATAACGTTATATGGTAAAACATTATAACGTAATACATTATATGGTATGACGTTATAACGTATTACGTTATATAGTATAACGTTATATGGTAAAACGTTATAACGTACTACGTTATATAGTATAACGTTGTATGGTATGACGTTATAACGTAATACGTTATATGGTATAACGTTATAACGTAATACGTTATATGGTCTAGTGTTTCAACGTATTACGTTATATAGTATAACGTCATATGGTATAACGTAATATCGTAATACATTATATGGTATAACGTTATCACGTATTACGTTATATGGTATAACGTTATAAAGTAATACGTTATATGGTATGACGTTTCAACGTATTACGTTATATAGTATGACGTTATATGGTATAACGTTATATCGTAATACGTTATATGGTATAACATTATACCGTATTACGTTATGAAGTATAACGTTGTATGGTATAACGTTATAACGTGTTACGTTATATAGTATAACGTTGTATGGTATTACGTTATAACGTAATACGTTATATGGTATTACGTTAATAGCCCAATTCCGGTTTCATATTTACAGAACTAATATAACGCATTACGTTATATGGTATAACGTTATAACGTAATACGTTATATGGTCTAATGTTTCAACGTATTACGTTATATAGTATAACGTCATATGGTATTACGTTATATCGTAATACATTATATGGTATAACGTTATCACGTATTACGTTATATGGCATTACGTTGTAACGCATTACGTTAGATGGTATAACGTTATAACGTAATGCATTATATGGTATAACGTTATAACGGAACACATTATATGGTGTAACGTTACAACGTATTAAGGTATATAGTATAACGTTATATGGTAAAACGTTATAACGTAATACGTTATATGGTCTAATGTTTCAACGTATTGCGTTATATAGTATTACGTTATATGGTATAACGTTATAACGTATTACGTGATATAGTATAACGTTATATGGTAAAACGTTATATGGTATAACGTTATAACGTGTTACGTTATATAGTATAACGTTGTATGGTATTACGTTATAACGTAATACGTTATATGGTATTACGTTAATAGCCCAATTCCGGTTTCATATTTACAGAACTAATATAACGCATTACGTTATATGGTATAACGTTATAACGTATGCCGTTATATAGTATAACGTCATATGGTATAACGTTATATCGTAATACATTATATGGTATAACGTTATCACGTATTACGTTATATGGTATAACGTTATAAAGTAATACGTTATATGGTATAACGTTTGAACGTATTACGTTATATAGTATAACGTTATATGGTATAACGTTATATCGTAATACGTTATATGGTATAACATTATAACGTATTACGTTATGTAGTATAAAGTTGTGTGGTATAACGTTATAACGTAATACATTATATGGTATAACGTTATCACGTATTACGTTATATGGTATAACGTTATAACGTAATACGTTATATGGTCTAATGTTTCAACGTATTACGTTATATAGTATAACGTCATATGGTGTTACGTTATATCGTAATACGTTATATGGTATAACATTATGACGTATTACGTTATGTAGTATAACCTTGTATGGTATAACGTTATAACGTAATACATTATATGGTATAACGTTATCACGTATTACGTCATATGGTATAACGTTCTAACGTAATTCGTTATATGGTCTAATGTTTCAACGTATTACGTTATATAGTATAACGTCATATGGTATTACGTTATATCGTAATACATTATATGGTATAACGTTATCACGTAGTACGTTATATGGTATTACGTTGTAACGCATTACGTTAGATGGTATAACGATATAACGTAATGCATTATATGGTATAACGTTATAACGGAATACATTATATGGAGTAACGTTACAACGTATTAAGGTATATAGTATAACGTTATATGGTAAAACGTTATAACGTAATACGTTATATGGTCTAATGTTTCAACGTATTGCGTTATATAGTAATACGTTATATGGTATAACATTATAACGTATTACGTTATATAGTATAACGTTATATGGTAAAACGTTATAACGTACAACGCTATATAGTATAACGTTGTATGGTATTATGTTATAACGAAATACGTCATGTGGTATTACGTTAATAGGCCAATTCCGGTTTCATATTTACAGAACTGATATAACGTATTACGTTATATGGTATAACGTTATAACGTAATACATTATACGGTATAACGTTATCACGTATTACGTTATATGGTATAACGTTATAACGTAATACATTATATGGTATAACGTTATCACGTATTACGTTATATGGTATAACGTTATATCGTAATAAGTTATATAGTATAACGCTATATGGTATAACGTTGTAACGTAAAATGTTATATGGTACTACGTTATAACGTATTACGTTATATAGTATAACGTAATATGGTATAACGTTATCACGTATTACTTTATATGGTATAAAGTTATAACGTATTCCGTTATATAGTATAACGCTATAAGGTAAAACGTTATAACGTACGACGATATATAGTGTAACGTTATATGGTATAACGTTATATGGTAAAACATTATAACGTAATACATTATATGGTATGACGTTATAACGTATTACGTTATATAGAATAACGTTATATGGTAAAACGTTATAACGTACTACGTTATATAGTATAACGTTGTGTGGTATGACGTTATAACGTAATACGTTATATGGTATAACGTTAATAGGCCAATACCGGTTTCACATTTACAGTGCTGATATAACGTATTACGTTATATAGTATGACGTTATATGGTAAAACGTTATAACGTACAACGCTATATAGTATAACGTTGTATGGTATTATGTTATAACGAAATACGTCATGTGGTATTACGTTAATAGGCCAATTCCGGTTTCATATTTACAGAACTGATATGACGTATTACGTTATATGGTATAACGTTATAACGTAATACATTATAAGGTATAACGTTATCACGTATTACGTTATATGGTATAACGTTATAACGTAATACATTATATGGTATAACGTTATCACGTATTACGTTATATGGTATAACGTTATAACGTAATACGTTATATAGTATAACGTTATATGGTATAACGTTGTAACGTAAAATGTTATATGGTACAACGTTATAACGTATTACGTTATATAGTATAACGTTATATGGTATAACTTTGTAACGTAAAATGTTATATGGTATAACGTTATAACGTATTACGTTATATAGTATAACGTAATATGTTATAACGTTATCACGTATTACTTTATATGGTATAAAGTTATAACGTATTCCGTTATATAGTATAACGTTATGTGGTAAAACGTTATAACGTACGACGTTATATAGTGTAACGTTATATGGTATAACGTTATATGGTAAAACATTATAACGTAATACATTATATGGTATGACGTTATAACGTATTACGTTATATAGTATAACGTTATATGGTAAAACGTTATAACGTACTACGTTATATAGTATAACGTTGTATGGTATGACGTTATAACGTAATACGTTATATGGTATAACGTTATAACGTAATACGTTATATGGTCTAGTGTTTCAACGTATTACGTTATATAGTATAACGTCATATGGTATAACGTAATATCGTAATACATTATATGGTATAACGTTATCACGTATTACGTTATATGGTATAACGTTATAAAGTAATACGTTATATGGTATGACGTTTCAACGTATTACGTTATATAGTATGACGTTATATGGTATAACGTTATATCGTAATACGTTATATGGTATTACGTTAATAGCCCAATTCCGGTTTCATATTTACAGAACTAATATAACGCATTACGTTATATGGTATAACGTTATAACGTAATACGTTATATGGTCTAATGTTTCAACGTATTACGTTATATAGTATAACGTCATATGGTATTACGTTATATGGTAATACATTATATGGTATAACGTTATCACGTATTACGTTATATGGCATTACGTTGTAACGCATTACGTTAGATGGTATAACTTTATAACGTAATGCATTATATGGTATAACGTTATAACGGAACACATTATATGGTGTAACGTTACAACGTATTAAGGTATATAGTATAACGTTATATGGTAAAACGTTATAACGTAATACGTTATATGGTCTAATGTTTCAACGTATTGCGTTATATAGTATTACGTTATATGGTATAACGTTATAACGTATTACGTGATATAGTATAACGTTATATGGTAAAACGTTATATGGTATAACGTTATAACGTGTTACGTTATATAGTATAACGTTGTATGGTATTACGTTATAACGTAATACGTTATATGGTATTACGTTAATAGCCCAATTCCGGTTTCATATTTACAGAACTAATATAACGCATTACGTTATATGGTATAACGTTATAACGTATGCCGTTATATAGTATAACGTCATATGGTATAACGTTATATCGTAATACATTATATGGTATAACGTTATCACGTATTACGTTATATGGTATAACGTTATAAAGTAATACGTTATATGGTATGACGTTTGAACGTATTACGTTATATAGTATAACGTTATATGGTATAACGTTATATCGTAATACGTTATATGGTATAACATTATAACGTATTACGTTATGTAGTATAAAGTTGTATGGTATAACGTTATAACGTAATACATTATATGGTATAACGTTATCACGTATTACGTTATATGGTATAACGTTATAACGTAATACGTTATATGGTCTAATGTTTCAACGTATTACGTTATATAGTATAACGTCATATGGTGTTACGTTATATCGTAATACGTTATATGGTATAACATTATGACGTATTACGTTATGTAGTATAACCTTGTATGGTATAACGTTATAACGTAATACATTATATGGTATAACGTTATCACGTATTACGTCATATGGTATAACGTTCTAACGTAATTCGTTATATGGTCTAATGTTTCAACGTATTACGTTATATAGTATAACGTCATATGGTATTACGTTATATCGTAATACATTATATGGTATAACGTTATCACGTAGTACGTTATATGGTATTACGTAGTAACGCATTACGTTAGATGGTATAACGATATAACGTAATGCATTATATGGTATAACGTTATAACGGAATACATTATATGGAGTAACGTTACAACGTATTAAGGTATATAGTATAACGTTATATGGTAAAACGTTATAACGTAATACGTTATATGGTCTAATGTTTCAACGTATTGCGTTATATAGTAATACGTTATATGGTATAACATTATAACGTATTACGTTATATAGTATAACGTTATATGGTAAAACGTTATAACGTACAACGCTATATAGTATAACGTTGTATGGTATTATGTTATAACGAAATACGTCATGTGGTATTACGTTAATAGGCCAATTCCGGTTTCATATTTACAGAACTGATATAACGTATTACGTTATATGGTATAACGTTATAACGTAATACATTATACGGTATAACGTTATCACGTATTACGTTATATGGTATAACGTTATAACGTAATACATTATATGGTATAACGTTATCACGTATTACGTTATATGGTATAACGTTATAACGTAATACGTAATATAGTATAACGCTATATGGTATAACGTTGTAACGTAAAATGTTATATGGTACTACGTTATAACGTATTACGTTATATAGTATAACGTAATATGGTATAACGTTATCACGTATTACTTTATATGGTATAAAGTTATAACGTATTCCGTTATATAGTATAACGCTATAAGGTAAAACGTTATAACGTACGACGATATATAGTGTAACGTTATATGGTATAACGTTATATGGTAAAACATTATAACGTAATACATTATATGGTATGACGTTATAACGTATTACGTTATATAGAATAACGTTATATGGTAAAACGTTATAACGTACTACGTTATATAGTATAACGTTGTGTGGTATGACGTTATAACGTAATACGTTATATGGTATAACGTTAATAGGCCAATACCGGTTTCACATTTACAGTGCTGATATAACGTATTACGTTATATAGTATGACGTTATATGGTATAACGTTGTAACGTAATACGTTATATGGCAGAACGTTATAACGTATTACGTTATGTAATATAACGTTATATAGTAAAACGTTATAACGTACTACGTTACATAGTATAACGTTGTATGGTATAACGTTATAACGTAATACATTATATGGTATAACGTTATAACGTATTACGTTAGATAGTATAACGTTATAACGTATTACGTTATATAGTATAACGTAATACGGTATAACGGTATAACGTAAAATGTTATATGGTATAACGTTATAACGTATTACGTGATATAGTATAACGTTATATGGTAAAACGTTATAACGTAATACGTTATATGGTCTAATGTTCCAACGTATTACGTTATATAGTATAACGTTATAACGTATTACGTTATATAGTATAACGTAATATGGTATAACGTTATAACGTAAAATGTTATATGGTATAACGTTATAACGTATTACGTTATATCGTATAACGTAATATGGTATAACGTTATAACGTAATACGTTATATGGTCTAATGTTTCAACGTATTACGTTATATAATATAACGTTATATGGTATAACGTTATATGGTATAACGTTATATCGTAATACGTTATATGTTCTAATGTTTCAACGTATTACGTTATATAGTATAACGTTATATGGTATAACGTTATATCGTAATACGTTATATGGTATAACGTTATAACGTATTACGTTATATAGTATAACGTTGTATGGTATTACGTTATAACGTAATACGTTATATGGTATTACGTTAATAGCCCAATTCCGGTTTCATATTTACAGAACTAATATAACGTATTACGTTATATGGTATAACGTTATAACGTATGCCGTTATATAGTATAACGTTATATGGTAAAACGTTATAACGTACGATGTTATATAGTATAACGTTATATGGTATAACGTTATATCGTAATACGTTATATGGTATAACGTTATAACGTATTACCTTATATAGTATAACGTCATATGGTATTACGTTATATCGTAATACATTATATGGTATAACGTTATCACGTATTACGTTATATGGCATTACGTTGTAACGCATTACGTTAGATGGTATAACGTTATAACGTAATGCATTATATGGTATAACGTTATAACGGAATACATTATATGGTGTAACGTTACAACGTATTAAGGTATATAGTATAACGTTATATGGTAAAACGTTATAACGTAATACGTTATATGGTCTAATGTTTCAACGTATCGCGTTATATAGTATTACGTTATATGGTATAACATTATAACGTATTACGTTATATAGTATAACGTTATATGGTAAAACGTTATAACGTACAACGCTATATAGTATAACATTGTATGGTATTATGTTATAACGAAATACGTCATGTGGTATTACGTTAATAGGCCAATTCCGGTTTCATATTTACAGAACTGATATGACGTATTACGTTATATGGTATAACGTTATAACGTAATACATTATAAGGTATAACGTTATCACGTATTACGTTATATGGTATAACGTTATAACGTAATACATTATATGGTATAACGTTATCACGTATTACGTTATATGGTATAACGTTATAACGTAATACGTTATATAGTATAACGTTATATGGTATAACGTTGTAACGTAAAATGTTATATGGTACAACGTTATAACGTATTACGTTATATAGTATAACGTTATATGGTATAACTTTGTAACGTAAAATGTTATATGGTATAACGTTATAACGTATTACGTTATATAGTATAACGTAATATGTTATAACGTTATCACGTATTACTTTATATGGTATAAAGTTATAACGTATTCCGTTATATAGTATAACGTTATGTGGTAAAACGTTATAACGTACGACGTTATATAGTGTAACGTTATATGGTATAACGTTATATGGTAAAACATTATAACGTAATACATTATATGGTATGACGTTATAACGTATTACGTTATATAGTATAACGTTATATGGTAAAACGTTATAACGTACTACGTTATATAGTATAACGTTGTATGGTATGACGTTATAACGTAATACGTTATATGGTATAATGTTAATAGGCCAATACCGGTTTCATATTTACAGTGCTGATATAACGTATTACGTTATATAGTATAACGTTATATGGTATAACGTTGTAACGTAATACGTTATATGGTAGAACGTTATAACGTATTACGTTATGTAATATAACGTTATATAGTAAAACGTTATAACGTACTACGTTACATAGTATAACGTTGTATGGTATAACGTTATAACGTAATACATTATATGGTATAACGTTATAACGTATTACGTTATATAGTATAACGTTGTATGGTATTACGTTATAACGTAATACGTTATATGGTATTACGTTAATAGCCCAATTCCGGTTTCATATTTACAGAACTAATATAACGTATTACGTTATATGGTATAACGTTATAACGTATGCCGTTATATAGTATAACGTTATATGGTATAACGTTATATCGTAATACGTTATATGGTATAACGTTATAACGTAATACGTTATATGGTCTAGTGTTTCAACGTATTACGTTATATAGTATAACGTCATATGGTATAACGTAATATCGTAATACATTATATGGTATAACGTTATCACGTATTACGTTATATGGTATAACGTTATAAAGTAATACGTTATATGGTATGACGTTTCAACGTATTACGTTATATAGTATGACGTTATATGGTATAACGTTATATCGTAATACGTTATATGGTATAACATTATACCGTATTACGTTATGAAGTATAACGTTGTATGGTATAACGTTATAACGCATTACGTGATATAGTATAACGTTATATGGTAAAACGTTATATGGTATAACGTTATAACGTGTTACGTTATATAGTATAACGTTGTATGGTATTACGTTATAACGTAATACGTTATATGGTATTACGTTAATAGCCCAATTCCGGTTTCATATTTACAGAACTAATATAACGCATTACGTTATATGGTATAACGCTATAACGTAATACGTTATATGGTCTAATGTTTCAACGTATTACGTTATATAGTATAACGTCATATGGTATTACGTTATATCGTAATACATTATATGGTATAACGTTATCACGTATTACGTTATATGGCATTACGTTGTAACGCATTACGTTAGATGGTATAACGTTATAACGTAATGCATTATATGGTATAACGTTATAACGGAACACATTATATGGTGTAACGTTACAACGTATTAAGGTATATAGTATAACGTTATATGGTAAAACGTTATAACGTAATACGTTATATGGTCTAATGTTTCAACGTATTGCGTTATATAGTATTACGTTATATGGTATAACGTTATAACGTATTACGTGATATAGTATAACGTTATATGGTAAAACGTTATATGGTATAACGTTATAACGTGTTACGTTATATAGTATAACGTTGTATGGTATTACGTTATAACGTAATACGTTATATGGTATTACGTTAATAGCCCAATTCCGGTTTCATATTTACAGAACTAATATAACGCATTACGTTATATGGTATAACGTTATAACGTATGCCGTTATATAGTATAACGTCATATGGTATAACGTTATATCGTAATACATTATATGGTATAACGTTATCACGTATTACGTTATATGGTATAACGTTATAAAGTAATACGTTATATGGTATGACGTTTGAACGTATTACGTTATATAGTATAACGTCATATGGTATTACGTTATATCGTAATACATTATATGGTATAACGTTATCACGTAGTACGTTATATGGTATTACGTTGTAACGCATTACGTTAGATGGTATAACGATATAACGTAATGCATTATATGGTATAACGTTATAACGGAATACATTATATGGAGTAACGTTACAACGTATTAAGGTATATAGTATAACGTTATATGGTAAAACGTTATAACGTAATACGTTATATGGTCTAATGTTTCAACGTATTGCGTTATATAGTAATACGTTATATGGTATAACATTATAACGTATTACGTTATATAGTATAACGTTATATGGTAAAATGTTATAACGTACAACGCTATATAGTATAACGTTGTATGGTATTATGTTATAACGAAATACGTCATGTGGTATTACGTTAATAGGCCAATTCCGGTTTCATATTTACAGAACTGATATAACGTATTACGTTATATGGTATAACGTTATAACGTAATACATTATACGGTATAACGTTATCACGTATTACGTTATATGGTATAACGTTATAACGTAATACATTATATGGTATAACGTTATCACGTATTACGTTATATGGTATAACGTTATAACGTAATACGTTATATAGTATAACGCTATATGGTATAACGTTGTAACGTAAAATGTTATATGGTACTACGTTATAACGTATAACGATATATAGTATAACGTAATATGGTATAACGTTATCACGTATTACTTTATATGGTATAAAGTTATAACGTATTCCGTTATATAGTATAACGCTATAAGGTAAAACGTTATAACGTACGACGATATATAGTGTAACGTTATATGGTATAACGTTATATGGTAAAACATTATAACGTAATACATTATATGGTATGACGTTATAACGTATTACGTTATATAGAATAACGTTATATGGTAAAACGTTATAACGTACTACGTTATATAGTATAACGTTGTGTGGTATGACGTTATAACGTAATACGTTATATGGTATAACGTTAATAGGCCAATACCGGTTTCACATTTACAGTGCTGATATAACGTATTACGTTATATAGTATGACGTTATATGGTATAACGTTGTAACGTAATACGTTATATGGTAGAACGTTATAACGTATTACGTTATATAGTATAACGTAATATGGTATTACGGTATAACGTAAAATGTTATATGGTATAACGTTATAACGTATTACGTGATATAGTATAACGTTATATGGTAAAACGTTATAACGTAATACGTTATATGGTCTAATGTTCCAACGTATTACGTTATATAGTATAACGTTATAACGTATTACGTTATATAGTATAACGTAATATGGTATAACGTTATAACGTAAAATGTTATATGGTATAACGTTATAACGTATTACGTTATATCGTAATACGTTATATGGTATAACGTTATAACGTATTACGTTATATAGTATAACGTTGTATGGTATTACGTTATAACGTAATACGTTATATGGTATTACGTTATAACATAAAACGTTATATGGTATAACGTTGTATGGTATAACGTTATAACGTAATACGTTATATGGTATAACGTTATAACATAATACGTTATATGGTATAACGTTAATAGGCCAATTCCGGTTTCATATTTACAGAACTGATATAACGTATTACGTTATATGGTATAACGTTATAACGTAATGCATTATATGGTATAACGTTACAACGTAATGCATTATATGGTATAACGTTATAACGTAATACATTATATGGTGTAACGTTACAACGTATTAAGTTATACAGTATAACGGTAGAACGTATTACGTTATAACATAATAAGTTAAATGGTATAACGATATAACATATATGTTATAGTATATAACGTAATATGTTATAACGTTGTACCATATAAAGTAATACTACATAACGTACTACGTTAAAACGTTATACCATATAACGTTATACTATATAACGTAATACGTTATAACGTAATACGTTATAACGTTATACATTATATCGTTATTCCATTTAGCGTATTATGTTATAAGGTAATACGTTCTACCGCTATACTATATAACGTAATACGTTATAACGTTATACCATATAACGTTATGCTATATAACGTAATACGTTACAACGTTATACCATATAACGTAAAACGTTATATCAGTCCTGTAAATATGAAACCGGAATTGGCCTATTAACGTTATACCATATAACGTTATACTATATAACGTAATACGTTATAACGTTATACATTATATCGTTATTCCATTTAATGTATTATGTCATAACGTAACACGTTCTACCGCTATACTATATAACGTAATACTTTATAACGTTTTACCATATAACGTTATACTACATAACGTAATATGTTATAACGTTATACCATATAACGTACTACGTTCCAACGTTATACCATTTAACGTAATACGTTATGACGTTATACCATATAACGTAATACGTTATAACGTTTTACCATTTAACGTTATACCATATAACGTAATACTACATAACGTAATACGTTATAACTTTATACATTATATCGTTATTCCATTTGACGTATTATGTTATAACGTAATACCTTCTACCGAAATACTATATAACTTAATACGTTATAACGTTATAAAATATAACGTTATGCTGTATAACGTACTACGTTACAACGTTATACCATATAACGTTATACTATATAACGTAATACGTTATAACTTTATACATTATATCGTTATTCCATTTAACGTATTATGTTATAACGTAATACGTTCTACCGCTATACTGTATAACGTAATACGTTATAACGTTATACCATATAACGTATTACGATATAACGTTATACCATATAACGTTATACTATATAACGTAATACGTTGAAACATTAGACCATATAACGTATTACGTTATAACGTTATACCATATAACATAATACGTGATAACGTTATACCATATAATGTATTACGTTATAACGTTATACCATATAACATTATACTATGTAACGTAATACGTTATAACGTTTTACCATATAACGTATTACCTTACAACGTTATACCATTTAACGTTATACTATATAACGTAATACGTTATAACGTTATACCATGCAACGTTATACTATATAGCGTTGTACGTTATAATGTTTTACCATATAACCTTATACTACATAACGTAATACGTTATAACGTTATACCATATAACGTATTACGTTACAACGTTATACCATATAACGTTATACTATGTAACGTAATACGTTATATCAGCTCTGTAAACATGAAACCGAAATTGGTCTATTAACGTTATACCATATAACGTATTTCGTTATAACGTCATACCATACAACGTTATGCTATATAACGTAGTACGTTATTACGTTTTACCACATAACGTTATACTATATAACGTAATACGTTATAACGTTATGCATTATATCGTTATTCCATTTAACGTATTATGTTATAACGTAATACGTTCTACCGAAATACTATATAACGTAATACGTTATAACGTTATACCATATAACGTTATGCTATATAACGTACTACGTTATAACGTTATACCATATAAGGTTATAGTATATAACGTAATATGTTATAACGTTGTACCATATAACGTAATACTACATAACGTACTACGTTACAACGTTATACCATATAATGTATTACGTTATAACGTTATACCATATAATGCATTACGTTATAACGTTATACCATATAATGCATTACGTTATAACGTTATACCATATAACGTACTACGTTACAACGTTATACATTATATCGTTATTCCATTTAACGTATTATGTTATAACGTAATACGTTCTACCGCTATGCTATATAACGTAATACGTTATAACGTTATACCATATAGTGCATTACGTTATAACGTTATACCATATAACGTAATACGTTATATCAGTCCTGTATATATGAAACCGGAATTGGCCTATTAACGTTATACCATATAACGTATAACGTTATAACGTTATACCATAAAACGTTATACTACATAACGTAATACGTTATAACGTTTTACCATATAACGTTATACTATATAACGTAATACGTTATAACATTATACCATATATATATATATCCGACATATGTCGGAAGTGTGACACTGTTCATCGAATAATACAGATAGTGGAAACCTAAAAAGGAAAAAGAAAATTATTACGTGTGCTCCGATTATTGTTTGAATATAAAACGTGTTAATTCAATGAATAATTAAAATAGTGAAAGTGAAATTTACCTTGTGAACAAGTAATCATCATACAAGAAAGTGTATGTGCAAATATAGGTTATGGATCCCTGTTTGCGGAATACAATGTACGACAACCAGCTGAAATAAATGAATGAATTAACTGCAATTGTTTTAATGCAAAATACAATATTACTAAATGTTGTGGAAGGAAATCAAAGGAAGTGTGACACTGTTCGTTGAATAATACAGATAGCGGAAACCTAAAAAGAGAAAAAAAAAAGAAAATTATTATGTGTGCTCCAATTATTGTTTGAATATAAAACGTGTTAATTCAATAAATAATTAAAACAGTGAAAGTGAAAGTTACCTTGCGGACAATCAATCACCATACAAGGAAGTGTACATGCATGAATTTCGCAGGAACAAATTACGCATCCACTCTGTAGAATATAGTATACGACTGTCAGTCAGAACAAATGGATATACTATCCCCAACCACCTTGATATATACAAAAGAAAATAATACCACTAAAAATTTTACTAAAAGAAACACAATGATAATCAATAATTGATGCTCGACAACAAACTTACAGTTGGCCAACGGAAAATTAAACTGAAAAATCAAGAAAACTAGTGACTCAACATCAACGCAGCGATCTCAATGGGAAGAGACAACAATCAGTTAATAAGTGTGAAAAGAGGTTGTAAAATAATTAAAATAGGTTAACCGAATGTCAATACTAAATATGACTATAATAAGAAGGTATTATACTATGTTAGCTTATATAATATTGTCAAATTATTGTATTTTGAAATAAATTCTATAATACACAACAGCGATCGCTGATACCATACAATACCTATTGATTTAAATTAATTAAATAGCGTTCTTAGTACTTACAAATGTAGAATAAATGAAAGCACTCGTAATGAGTGTCGAAAACGTATTGAAGAACTCAGTGACGCCAAGTGCGTACTGTGTAGGTGTCTTGCATGAGCGACGCAGTATGTAGACCTGGAGAAATGGACAAAGTAGCCATAAACAGTAATAATATAGTGAATAAGTTCTAGCCTATAAGATATGGATTAGTTTCGACTTATATTAAATAGTTATGAAGTAATAAACAATTAATAAGAAGAAATAAAATAGCTGATAAGTATAGAAAGTGGTTAGGAAATAATTAAGACAGGATAATTGAAAGTTAATAATAAATATAACCAGAATAGAAAGATACTATACCGTACTAACCTACGTAATACTGTTATATTATTATATCTAACATATAGAAACAGATTTTGTAATGCACAATAGCAGTCGCTCACACAATGCATTACACACATATTAAATTGAATGAATTAAATGATACCTTTATGCTCACAGATGTAGGATGATTGAAGGCACCCGCAGTAAGTATTTAAGGTGTAACAAAGAACCAGATAATGCTGTAGGAACGTTCCAGGTAAGCGACATAGCATCGAAGGAATAGAATCTGAAAAATTACAGACCATAGTAATTCAATACATAAATTTTAATCATCAATACGTGGATTAACTTAAAATTCATACTATACATGAAATAACAACAAATAACAAGTACAAAGCAACGACAAATTAATAGGAAAGAAATAAGAACAGTCAATAAACACAAAAATAGGTTAGAAATTAATCAAGATAGATTAACTGAGTATTTACAACAAAACATGATTAGAATTAGAAAATATTATATTGAATTGAGCTATACTAAACTTGGTATAAGGAAATAAGGTTATGCTACACAAAAATGACTGGTGACACGATACACAATGCACGCATCGAAATTATGGACTGGTCCTATGGAATTTGGAACGGTCAATGTAGCAATATTTGGAAAACTTGTAACATTTAAACTAATCAAGATAGTAGATATAGCTATACACGGATAACAGTTAAGCGAGACTTACGGATGTGGAATCGCCCTACTAAAAGCAATATGCGGCACAGTCACCCACCTGCTATTATACTTCAAAAGAGGACGAAATGTCGACGATCAAACGGCACAACCTCAAGGAGTATTAATAACACCAACAGTTACTCAACAACCAACAGCATCTACATCCGCCCTTAGCGAACTCAGGGACATTATCAGTCAAATTTCCTCTGGAAATTTGAACTCCAGGGGCGGGGGTGTCACGTCCGCGCTCCGCGCGTGCCGAAACGAAGAAACGAAAACTGCTATATGCAAATCGCGCGAGTAAGGATTCGAATACACAAATGAACACGCGCTACTACCAATAGCCGACTCGCGATTTGAAAATCTATGGCTCAATATCATATAAATCAACCAATAAACAAAATATATGTATGTAACATTAAATAAGCCTACCAATAACCGACTCGCGATTTGAAACCTATGGTTCAATATCATATAATGTAATACTACAATTAAGCAAGAATAACCTATGATTCGACAACTCGACGAAGAATAAACTATGATTCAAAAATGTAACCAATAACAATCAGTATAAAATAAAATAAATAAAATCGATTAATAAACTAAACTAGACGCGGCCCGAACAAATAAATCAAGAAATAAGAGCAATTACATACACCATAATAGTAAGGGAGAATAAATGGAACAATAGGAGGACACATTTTAATTAATCTACAAGTATAAAATATATAAAATGATTGAAGAAACTAATTAATAAACTGAACGAGCCGTAAACTGTCCTGATGAATCAAAATAAGAATGACTACATATGACATAATAGCAGAAGGAAAATAATTGAAACAACAGGAATACATATTTTTAATTAACAAATACAAGGAATAAAATGGATAAAATATCACCGACTAAGTAAACCTGTTAACAAATCAAGCGATTAAGAACAATCAACACCGCATATACATAACCTAACAAACATAAATAAAATAAAAATACATATACGAAACTATACTTCAACAGACAAATGCTATATGAAAATTATATTTTTATATATACAAATACATATATATATATCTATATGTTATCAAAACTAACATTAACTAACACTTTAAAATTATATGAATTCTATATGAAACTATATTGTGAAACATATATATATATATATATATATATATATATATATATATATATATATATATCGAAATGTATATAAATGAAATAAAATGAACGACATTACACCACTGAAACTAAAATTGTTAAACGATTCCCATTAGCGAACTAACAAATATAGAGCAGATATATATATATATATATATATATATGTCGGAGATGAAAGGAAAGCCGAAGCCGTTCCTTGGAAATTTTGGGAACATCTTCTAGTAGTCTAGCCTGGATTTTATCATAGCTGTAATTGTTCGAGATTTGTGATATCAAGATTGGGTTCGAGGCGACAATTGGTCGCCGAACGTAGCCACGGTCACGGGATGAACTCAGGCAGAAACTGCCTAACAACGGCGTTTGGAATTTTCTCGATGCTTCCAACGAGTCTGCCTAACAACGGCGTTTGGAACTTTCTCGATGCTTTCAACGAGTCTGCCTAACAACGGCGTTTGGAACCTTCTCGATGCTTCCAAACGGGTATAGAAAAACAAATGCAATTGTACAGCGAGAAAAATCTCGACGAGGCTGGCATTCGTCTTGTGACTGCTTTGGAGAGTGACACGTCGTGTTTCTGTGCTTAAGATCAGTCTACGCTAAGTAAGGAGTCATCCCGTCGATCGTGGATTCGTTTGAACTCAAAATTATTGTTTATAACGATTATTAACTTATTGTTTGTAAATCATATTATTCATTGAACTTACTATCCGTTAAACGTATTATTCATTAGTTTTATTATTTATTAGACTTATTAATCGTTCAACTTATTATCCACTAACTTTATTATTTGTTAAACTTATTATTCGTTCAATTTATTTTCCACTAACTTTATTATTTGTTAAGCTTATTATTCACTAGACTTATTATTTGTTAATCTTTGTAGTAGACTTGTGTATACGTGAAAATATAATCTCAGTTGTGTTAAACAATGGATAACTCACGTGAAGAGTTGTCACGCGCCCAAAATTCCAATCTCACCCCGACATATATATATATGTCGGGTTTACATTGGAATTAGGATTAGGGGCCTGAAACGAATCGTCGTTTGGTTTACGCATTGTCGATAAGCAATACAGAAGACATTGACTAGTGCAGATACGATTATTATAGAATTGGACAAGCAACCGTGGCAATTAGACACTCGAGAAACTAATGATAATGATCCTAGGTTCAATAACGAATCCGCGGTCGACGGGGTGATGGATGAACGTGCCCGCAAAATCTAAGTCGGACTCTTTGTTAAAACGGGGAATATCCACCGAGCGTACAGACGCTAAGTAAGTCGCTAATACGATCTCGCGAGAGAATGTCTTTTCGTCGCGATGATGCTGCAGAGGAAAACTATGATGGGGTGTGTCTAAGGACACGAGATCATCGGATTCGTCGAGGATGGTCTTCGTTCAGAAAGTAAGGAAAATTAACGTTGCTGCTAATTGGTCAATCTCCATATCGGTGGTTAGAAAAGGTGCTAGCCGCCCTCGAGGGAAAGTTGCTAGTGGGAGACGCCGTTCGTTGAAAGAAATAGATCTCCCCTATCTTCCCGTAGTTGGGACAAAGACTGTTTATCTGTTTGAAGGACTTTAGGTAACTAGATCTTAGTGTTTATAACGGCCCTCGGGCTAGCTGATCACGTACTGTGGAGACACATCGACATCTGGCAATCATCTTACTCGAAGAATAGGGACTGCGTGTGGCCACGGGACAGAGACCGTTGGAATGTTTACTGTCGTGTGTCGCCAGAGATATTTCTTTTAAGGAGAGCTATAGAATTACTTCATACCTTTGTTAGGCAAAGCGTTCATCCCGTGACCGCGGCTACGTTCGGTGACTGGCTATTGCCTCGAGCCCAAGCTCATTATCACAAATCTTGAACAAATACAATCGGATCGAAAGACGACAATTGTTTAATTACGCCTATGATAGAATCTAGATTACGGTGTTAAGGGATTTTCCCGGAGTTCCAAAGGGAAGACTCCGATGTCCTTTCATCTCCGACATATATATATACATATAACAATTTAAATAATTCCATACTCAAGTTTAAATAAATTCCGTGCGACGAAATCGAATATTTATTTTATTCAAATTAATCCTCTCCCGTGCCAGTATCCCTGCACATAGCAGGTTAGCCGAAAACGTGGAAATTATCTATCAGTAGCCTAACACTAGTCAACGCTACCCCTAAGTAATTAACTTATCAATAAATTATTTCGAAAATAAGTATAAAGAAATTTCTCTATTCGAAACAGTCCTCGGACTGTTTCTGGTGGCAGCAACTACCGTGTAAGACATAGTTTTCGAATGCATGTATAAATATTCAAAATAATATCGTTCAATAAAAAAAAAATTTTTGAAATAGATCTTAGACTATTTCTGGTAGCAGCAATTACCATATAACCAATATTTCTTATACAATCAAATCATTTAAATCTTTCCCTTCAGATTAAATTTAAATCAAACAGAAAATAAATCAAATTAAAATCAAAAGTTTGAGTTTGACTTTAAACGAGTACGTAACAGTATAACGTTATATGATATAACTTTATAACGTATTACATCATATGGTATAACGTTATAACGTAATACGTTATATGGTATAACGTCATAACGTAATACGTTATATGGTATAACGTTTTAAGGTATTAGGTTATATGGTATAACGTAATAACGTAATACGTTATATGGTATATCGCTACAACGTATTACGTTATATAGTATAACGTTATAACGTATTACGTTATATAGTATAACGTTATATGGTATAACGTTATAACGTAATACCTTATGTAGTATAACGTTATAACGTATTATATATGTAGTGTCCGACAAATGCAGTCGGAGGGCTTGGGCATTTTGTAAACGCAACTCTACTTAACAAAACGCGATCATTGATTATCGCAACGCTAAAAGGAAAAATATGTAGAACTCGCTATGGAACAATATCGCAACGCTAACTCTCATAGTGAATTTAATGCAAATTACTATTTACTATATGAAAAAGCTACTTTAAATATTCTGATATTGCAACTTGCAATACTATAAAATTAATTCAAAACTAACATTTTTATAATCTAATTTTGAGCAATAGAAAATAGGATAAATTCTAAAAATTTATAATAAAATTTGCAAAAGACAATCGCGATATCGTAATTCGCAACTCTAAAGCAAACGCGATTATCATTTTATCGCAACTCTAATTCAAACCGTAATCATTTTCTCGCTACTACAACTACTACTCGCAACTCTAATACAACCCGTGATTAATTTGTCGCAACACTAATAAGAAAAATCGCCCAATGGGACGATGGACCGATATATACATCGGTCAAAAAAGCAAAGACTACTACTACTACTACTACTACTACTACTACTACTACTACTACTACTACTACTACTAATACAAATACTAAAAGCGAGCATAGTGACAAAGTAGTAACAATAATGACTTCCCATGCTCTGGATGACCCAGAGGATGGGGAGCCATTAGTAGTTGCCCTCTTGAGTGGCAGTTTGCCGGGCCTCTTCGGCTTATAGCCTCTTCTTTCTTCGGGCGCAATGCCCGCTGAAACTTAAATCTAAGCTCGAGACTTCTAAATCGCAAACAAAAGAAAAACTTATAAAGGTAAAATAATAATATAAACCGCGGAAGCTGATTGAAGTGCACATGGATTGACCAACGATCACGGCAGTGATCGTTGCCCACTCGCATGTGCGTGCTCGAGCAATATACGTTCGTTTCGAACCCACTCGCGACCGCGACCGCGAAATTCGAAAAATCGATAGGCAAAACCAGAGACGAGAGCATGCTCTACCCGTGCCAGTTTCACCGTCGATTTTTCAAATTAGATTTCCAGAAACAGGTTGGTCACACGAAAACGCGCCTACCCGACCAGAGACTGTGCCAACTTGCCCGGCCCTACCTACTTATAATTAACAGACATACCAGAAAGTATACTACCTATCCTACCTAGAGCTATATTTAAAAATGGCAAAACAGGCACACCAACACACTCGCTCCACGGTTCTCACACAAACGCTCGGGCGCAAAGGTCCTACACTAGAGAGGACGTCCCGGGACGCCTCCGACACCCGAGCTTAACACACAGCATGCACACTCTAAGGTACGTACCATTTTCCTGAAATCGACTGACGAATGCTAGCGACCATTGCGTGAAACGCGATAAAAGTTAACCTCAATTTTAATTGCAAATATTCATAATTCATAGAGTGAAATTGTAGATAGTACGAAATGTGGTACCATTTATTATAATTTAACAATAAAATTAATGACACTAATATCTCTGATTCCCTGTATTCAATAACGAATCTTTGTTTTTACAGGTTGTGATTGAAATGATATTTGTTTGAATTTATTTTTTATTATTTAGATTTGTAGTAAATGCAATAAATACTGAACGACGCAATTCCACACCCTAACCACACACACTATGTGGAAAGTACGTCGTGCACGATACGCTAACTCATCGTCAGTCGCTTACAAATTATTATAAAATCAATGGTCATCGTACTCATTGCCTTTCTCTCACCCAAGTAGCACCTGAGCACGTGAGTGAGATCCTGGCATTAAATACGGAAGGGGTTAAACCTGAAAATCCTAACTAAAAAAACGTATTAGTGCATCTAATTTGTATCTAACGGACTAATCTTTCTTCATTTTGCATTTTCGAACTTTATCTCCATTACTATCACTGTATAGTCTAGGTTATTAATTTTATAATTTACCGAAATACTAATATTGAATTTATTTATAAAAAACAGCATAAATAAGATCAATGCAATATAATGATTCATTCAAATAATTGACTCTACGAACTATTGAAATTCCACAACAAAAGAGACAAATTGACAATGAATAAGAAATTTATTTAATAACTGACTCAAAGTTACATATTATTGCAAACAACCTCAGGCAATTCCTTCGTCAAAGCACATTTTCGGAGGCACAAAAACAATGTTCAAAACTTGCTGCTTTGATTCCAAAATTTGCCTGTCGCGAAATTTCTTCTTGCACATGAAATTCCATGCATATTTGTACGGTAGGACTGAACTTTACTATCTTTATATGTATATTTTAAATTAACACTCAAATTAAAAAATGAATGGCAAACAATTAAATCCATCGTAATAGCGCCAGGTGAAATAAAAAATGACTTATTATCGTTATTATTAAATATGTAATAATCGCAATTTTTAATGCAACGAAGTCGGAGGGCATCCGACTTCATCACTACGAAACATTTAATTAAATCATTACAACTCTCTCTAGATATACATTTTTAATACACTCCAACTTTAAAAGTGATTACAATGAACATACATGTATATCTTCAATCACAAATATTCAAACTAATTGTTAATATAATATCGTTATAATATCAGTTAGTAGTATTATTAATATTGTTAATATAAAATTTTTCAGTATATCATGTAATTAACATAAACAAAAACGCGATATGCAAGAAGACCTATCCTAAACTAATAAATTTAAAAACAGAATGTTACTACTCACGGGTATAAAAAATACCCGCGGTCACTATGCTCGCAAAAAATTCTACGTAATACAACCAGTTACCCGTGTCGATTCGGACCTTTCGTCCTACGACATGATTGAGTGACCGGAGGGACAAAAATGCATGCGACTCACCATAAGATGCGAGGAGCGTAGTCATCGATGCTATGGTAGCCCAGGGAAAGTTGTCGTGAAGACCGTTATCAAGGAGGAGTCACGCAATCCAATCCCATCATGGAAAAAACTGTAACAATGCATGGAATATTATAATTTAGTCATACTATATTATATTTTATATTATTACTTATATTATATTATATTTGCTTATATTATATTATAATATAATATGACGTTAATTAATTGGAAAATTTAAAGCAGTGGAGGATTAATGTCTATTAATCTCTATTAAAATTTTAATGACAATATTCCAATTAGGAGTAGCAAATTGAAATATATAGCAATAGAATTAAATAATTTACATATTACTTACATTTTTGACTTTTGAAACACCACTAGGTCCTTTTCAGGAAGCAGGAGGAAGGGGAAGGAGTGATAAACCTTTAACAAAACATATGTCTTCTTATAGACATATAAATAATACATGCGTGAATAATTTATTTTGAAACTTAATGATTCAGCAAAAAATGTTAAATAACGTAATATGGAATTCTATGATAACCTTAAACTTTAATAACAATAGGAAAGTTAAATTGTTAGTGAACTTTAATTACTGTAACAACTGAAATTCTGATATTAAAGTATAAAATCAGACTTGTTTTTTTATTGTGAATAATTATAGCAAAATACAAGGAATAAAATTAATTGGAGTACAATATGCAAAGATTCTTACATGCTTAGTTATGAAGCATCACTGCGTCCTTCCCAAAGCACAGGAAAAAGTAGAAATTATGAAAAACTAAAACAAAACATATGAAATATCATAATTTGTTCTTAAAAAATAATATATCGTTAATAATAAAATAATATATAATAAATAAAAATAATATATTGTTAAAAAAGTCTAAGGTAATGAAAAATAAAACTCTATTCAAACTTGAAATATTAATAACAATAAAAATTGAAATTGTGTTAAAATCTAATTACTATGCAAATAGATTGTTTTCTAATAACAATTAAATGTTTTGCTTAATTTGTTATATATTAATATAAAAACATTAATTAATTAATTAATAGTATATCCGATTATTAACGATAATCTATATACCCGAAACATTTTTATATGTGAACAGTTTTAAATGTGATTTCTTTAACCTCTTTTTGTTTCATCTTAATATTTTCAACAAATTATGCAACTATTTATAAAATGATGTTATTATATGCCAATCGTAAGCTGTATAGCAATTATTTAGCAAATATCGATTACTATTGATCCAATAAAAAGAGAAAATAGTCGTATACGTACCTCTGCTTTGTTATAATACGTCAATCATTGCTATATCGGCATAAAAATCAACGATTCGATTTATTAATAATCATCTATGACGTTCATCTTATTTCTTGTATGTGTATTCTTTCAGTGTTTTCAGTCATGTGTCCAGCCAATAATCTACACAAAAAAAAGCAACAATTTCAAATAAATGTACGACAAAACCAATAATTTGCAATAACAGAACAAATTATAGTAAAAGCCGGTAATGTGAATTATCGATAATTTTAACCTAACCCTATCAGAAATACAGTTAAGGATAAATGTATAAAAAATCAATAATAAAGCAATTATTGTGAAATAAAGTAAAAATAGAACCCAAATTCTACCTCAAAGATCGGTAATAAAAACGATCAGTAACTGCAAATTGCCAAATACGCAGTTAATGACAAAAGTAAAAGAAAATTTCGCGATACAATATAATTTTACTAAAATTACAACCAATAAACGATTAAATACGAACGTACTATTTGAATTAATCAGATAGAAGCACAGAATCGTTGATAAAATCGAAACGAAGATACTAAAAACAGGATAACGCTCGACGAGACGAATTTACGCAGCACGACTTTCACGAGTATGTCACCCGGTTGAAACTACGACTTTCCAGCCAATAGGTGCGCTCGATATGACATCACAATATATTGCGCCAATAGGAACGCTCAATTTCACTTCGCAATATTCTGCGCCAATAGGCACGTTCTATTTGACTTCGCAATATATTCCGCCAATAGGAACGCTCGATTTTCGTAGGCATGAGCGCACGCAAATTTATCGTATTCAAACAGTGAAATTGATGAAAGTGAGAAATAGAGAACATATGTAAAACAATGTTCAGTAACAATTACGGATAAGATTATGTTCTTAATGAAAAGCTTTTATATTACATGAGTATAGCTGCTACTATTAAACAAAATATTGTTTAGTAAGAATATCATTACGGTATATTACTTAATTATTCATACAATTATTAATAAATATATTTCAATGATTCAAACATCGTAAGCAATTTACAATGGTCTTTGAGAATTAATAGCGAAACTATCATAAAAAGAGAAATTTCTTTAATAGAAAATAATTTATTATTATTATTTACTTTGCTATTAATTGATGTATCAATTCTAAAATTTTTATTACTGTAACATGATCTTATATTTGAAAGTAAAACAAATTTGTGTGTGTAAGAATATATTAGATTTATATATTTAATAATTAATTATTGAATAATGGTATATGCTTGTCGGAGATGAAAGGAAAGCCGAAGCCGTTCCTTGGAAATTTTGGGAACATCCTCTAGTACTCTAGCCTGGATTTTATCATAGCTGTAATTGTTCGAGATTTGTGATAGCGAGATTGGGTTCGAGGTGACAATTGGTCGCCGAACGTAGCCACGGTCACGGGATGTACGTTTTGCCTAACGGAGGTCTGGAGTGGTTGTATGGGTTTTCCGAGAAATGTGGTTGTGGCGGCATGCGGCCTCGGGAGCGGGCCTAGCCACGTGTGATACAATGGGTCATACATTGTATTACTAATCAAACTCCAGGCAGAAACTGCCTAACAACGGCGTTTGGAACTTTCTCGATGCTTCCAACGAGTCTGCCTAGCAACGGCGTTTGAAACCTTCTCGATGCTTCCAAACGGGTATAGAAAAACAAATGCAATCGTACAGCGAGAAAAATCTCGACGAGGCTGGCATTCTTGCGACTGCTTTGGAGAGTGACACTTCGAGTTTTCAATCATCGTATTTCTGTGCTTAAGATCAGTCTACGCTTAGTAAAGAGTTATCCCGTTGGCCGTGGATTCGTTTGAACTCAAAAATATTGTTAATAGCGTTCATTAAACTTATTGTTCGTAAATCATACTATTCATTGAACTTACTATTCGTTAAACTTATTATTCATTAGACTTATTATTTGTTAGACTTATTATTCGTTCAACTTATTATCCACTAACTTTATTATTTGTTAAGCTTATTATTCACTAGACTTATTAATTGTTAATCTTTGTAGCAGACTTGTGTATATGTGTAAATATAACCTCGGTTGTGTAAAACAATGGTTAATTCACGTGAAGAGTTGTTACGCGCCCAAAATTCCAACCATAACCCGACATGCTTATAATTAAGTTATAAAAATTGATAAAATATTATGATGAATCATCAAAGTAGAAAGTGTGCACGATACACTAATACATCGTCGAGACTCAATCAAGTGCAATAATTGACTCTAAATATATTACTAAGAAAGGAATAATCTCAGGCGATCTCTTTATCAAAGCATATACTCGAAAGTGCAGAAGCAGTGTTCAAAATTATTGCTTTCATTCAAAAATCTGCCCGTCGCGAAGTGTCTTCTTGCACGTAAAATTTCACACATTTTTGTACGGGGAAAAATGAATTTTAACTCATATTTTAAATTCTAGCCAAAGTGAAATAAACGAACGTGACTTAATATTGTCACGATTAATTCATTGCTTAAGATCAAGTATATTTATGTCAAACAGATATATTCGTGTAGATATTTGCCATTTGCAAATATTCATGCGGAATATTAACATGCATATTTATAAATAATACGAATATATTCTCAAGTGTATATGTTTAAACTAATTATTAAAAAATTAATTATTATAATCGCGCTGTGCAACAAGTCCTATCCTAAACTAATAAATTTAAAAAAAGATTGTTACTACTCACGGGTATAAAAAAATACCCGCGGTCACCATGCTCGCAGAAAATTCTACGTAATACAACCAGTCACCCGTGCCGATTCGGACCTTTCGTCCTACGACATGATTGGGTGACCGGAGGAACAGAAATGTACGCGACTCACCGTTCGAAGCGAAGAAACAGAGGACGTACCATGGATGCTGCGCCATCCCAGCGAATATCATCAGGGAGACTAACATCAGTCAGGAACCGTTGAAAGGCCAATGGTGGAAATGGAGGTTGCGAAAAATCTGTTACAAAACAAAACACGATGAGTGATTGCTGACTATTAGAAAAGTTGGAGATAGTGAAAAATGAAAGTTTATTAACTTTAGTAACTTTAGTAATGATAAAGATTGAAATTCTAATAAACTTTGATAAGAGTAAAAACTTAATCTCTAATATGAAAGTTTAAAATCTAAAAATTAAGAATCTAATGATTTCTAAAATATGTTAGTCATTTGTTTCATAATTCTGTATTAAGACTTTAATACATATTTTATTTCAACGAAAGAATAACCTCAGAAAATGCTAACCTCATAAATTTTCAATCGAATTGCGTTTCTTAATTGATAGTGATAAGAGAAAAATATACAGAATAGACATAATTGAAGTACGATATGTAAAGTTAGTTACATTTTTGGATTTTGAGCCACCATTGGAGCATTCCCAAAGAAGACAAAGAAGTTGAAGCTGTGATACATCTATAACAAGACATAAAATATCATTAATATCGTTAATACATTATAACAAACATGGAACTTTAGATAATGGAACAATAAGATAATACATTAAAAATTCATTTGAAATAAGAGAATAATTTCATACATCGGGATCTTTCAAAAGAATCAATGGACTCACGTGACGCACTCTTGTGCACAAAATAACTGCAAGATTCAGTGAAAGAGAAGAATAGATTTTTATATCTCGTTCCAAATCAGATAAGTATCATTGTACAGAATGGGCTCAGAATCGATTCGACATATCACACGGTGTCCCACGATGTCCCACGATGTCCAACGGTGTCCAATGGTGTCCAAAGGTGTCCAACGGTGTCCAACGGTGTCCAACGGTGTCCCACGATGTCCCACGGTGCCCCCGCGGGGGGGTATTAGTCCAGTCTAGATCACCAAAACTATTTTGGATGATCAAGACCAGACTATATTCAAGTAGTTTTTAGCTTGATATCGTTTTCAAATAATAATACTAATATTCAAAATAGTACTTGGTGTATTATTATTTGGAAAACGATACCAATTACCGGGACCCACCACGAGGAGGTAACTACGCTCGGGTCCCATTTACATTAATTAATTCCTTAATTTCAATCTTAATTTATATCTTAGAGTTTCTAAGCATTGGAAGCAGAGATGTAAAATTATTTTATAGTAAAGAAGTGGCGTGTATTGAAATTCATTAATTAGAATAGCTGTAGTACGTGGATCCGCATAATCATACTTGAATATTGAATTTATCATCGAAGAAACGAAACTATGCGAGGTACCAATTGTAGTGCGTATGGACAAATGATAAGATGTCGTTGCCTTCGGTTAAATTGCACTTGCTTCCTTGATTCCATGAATATGGTGCTGTGTCCTTGGTTTTGAGCAGAAATGGAAAATTACATCTTAAAATTACACTCTGTGTTACCACAGGTTTTATACGAAATAATGAAATGAGAGATTAATTACTGTATTTATAATTAAAAAATAATGCTATATAGAAATAAAATAGCACTTCAAAGACTTGATGGATTCCGTTAATAAAATAAAACAAAATAAATCATTAATTCACTCACTACGAATTGATAGTATTGATTTAAATCAATGGATGTGGAGTTACAAATTAAAGGCTTAAATGTTATAAATTAATAGCTTAAATGTTAGAAATTAATGGCTTAACTGTTAGAAATTAATAGTTTAATAGACGTTATAAATTAATACTTTGAATGTTAGAAGTTAATAGATAAAGTGCTATAAATTAATAGTTTAAATGTTGTAAATTAATAGCCTAAATGTTATAAATTAATAGCATGAATGTTATAAATTAATAGTTTAGACGTTATAAATTAATTCATTAAATGTTATAAATTAATGGTTTAAATGTTATAAATTAATAGCTTAAGTGTTGTAAATTAATGCTTTAGACGTTATGAATTACTAGTTACAATGTTGTTGTTTGATATTTTTTCTTACTTACCTGATATTTATGTTCTTCTTCGATGTTCACTCTCCGGAATTTCAGGCACAAAAGAATTCGCGCGCGACTTCCGTGTTCCTTATATAACTTGACAAGGCGTCGGTTTGTTAATCAAACGGTAACGATTTTTTGACATAGCATGAGACGGTTTTTCCATTATAACAAAATCAAATCGAACGATTTCTTAATTTTTATCATAAATTGGCGCCTTCAACGATTTAATACGATATCCATTTTTATCATTTTAATAGTTTCTACAAACTATGCCTAAATTCACACCTCCATGATACTAGTCTTCGACTATCACTTAGTTTGAACAAAAAGGGAAAAGAGCCTAAGGGCAGTCGATGACGATACTGTGAAATAAGTTAAGGTATTAAATAATCAGACAGATAACATTCATATTAAGCGTTGTATTATATTAACGATATTCGTTTATTTACTCCTGCTAATTAAAAATAAAATGACCTTTTTTCTTGAATAACACCTACATTACTGTATGCGATATTTAAAATTCTTAATTAATACTTACTTAAAAGTCAGGTTCTTTTTTAATTCCACTCAAGTTGAACGAGTAAATTTACTCGTTATAGCTGTAACATAAAATGGCTCTTTTTTCTTCAATACCGACTGCATCGCAGTACGTGATACAATTATTAATTATGTAGCGAATAATATGAACTACTTGACTATAATCCCGGTTAGATTCGTCACAAGGCTTGCACTGTGTCCACACCGGTGCCAGACAAATCCGATGCTATTATAGTTTCTTTTAATGTTCATGACAGAAAATTCAATTCAACGTATCTCCGCTGTTCTTCGGGATACATGGACAATCCGATAAGCGTTCTACTCCACATTTGCTGCTTTATACAGCGCATATCAGAATGTTTGCACTGTGTTCACACTGGTCCCAGTCAAATCCGATACAATTTTAGTCTTTTTTAATTCTCAAGGCCGATAATTAAATTCAACGTAGATCCTCTATTTTTCGCGATACATGGACAATTCGATACGCGTTCGACTCCACATTTGCTGCTTTATACAGCGCTTATCACAGTTTTTGCACTGTGTTCACACTGGTCCCAGTCGAACACGATACAATTTTAGTCTTTTTTAATTCTCAAGGCCAATAATTAAATTCAACGTAGATCCTCCATTTTTCGGGATACATGGACAATTCGATACGAGTTCTACTCCACATTTGCTGCTTTATACAGCGCTTATCACAGTTTTTGCACTGTGTTCACACTGGCCCGAGTCAAATCCGATACAATTTTAGTCTTTTTTAATTCTCAAGGTCAATAATTCAATTCAACGTAGATCCTCTATTTTTCGGGATACATGGACAATTCGATACGCGTTCTACTCCACATTTGCTGCTTTATACAGCGCCTATCACAGTTTTTGCACTGTGTTCACACTGGTCCCAGTCGAACACGATACAATTTTAGTCTTTTTTAATTCTCAAGGCCAATAATTAAATTCAACGTAGATCCTCTATTTTTCGGGATACATGGACAATTCGATACGCGTTCTACTCCACATTTGCTGCTTTATACAGCGCTTATCACAGTTTTTGCACTGTGTTCACACTGGTCCCAGTCGAATCCGATACAATTTTAGTCTTTTTCAATTCTCAAGGCCAATAATTAAATTCAACGTAGATCCTCTATTTTTCGGGATACATGGACAATTCGATACGCGTTCTACTCCACATTTGCTGCTTTATACAGCGCATATGAGAATGTTTGTACTGTGCTCACACTGGTCCCAGTCAAGTCCGATACAATTTTAGAGTTTTTTAATTCTCAAGGCCAATAATTGAATTCAACGTATCTCCGCTGATTTTCGGGATACATGGACAATTCAATACGCGTTCTACTTCATATTTGCTGCTTTATACAGCGCATATCAGACTGTTTGCACTGTGTTCACACTGGTCCCTGTCGAATCCGACACAATTTTAGTCTTTTTCAATTCTCAAGGCCAATAATTAAATTCAACGTAGATCCTCTATTTTTCGGGATACATGGACAATTCGATACGCGTTCTAGTCCACATTTGCTGCTTTATACAGCGCATATGAGAATGTTTGTACTGTGCTCACACTGGTCCCAGTCAAGTCCGATACAATTTTAGAGTTTTTTAATTCTCAAGGCCAATAATTCAATTCAACGTATCTCCACTGTTTTACGGGATACATGGACAATTCGATACGCGTTCTACTCCACATTTGCTGCTTTATACAGCGCATATGAGAACGTTTGCACTGTGTTCACAATGGTCCCAGTCGAATGCGATACAATTTTAGTTTTTTTTAAATCTCAAGGCCAAGAATTCAATTCAACGTTTCTCCGCTGTTTTTCGGGATACATGGACAATTCGATACGCCTTCTACTCTACATTTGCTGCTTTATGCAGCGCATATCAGAATGAATGCGGTGTGTTCACACTGGTCCCATTCAAATCCGATACAATTTTAGTCTTTTTTAATTCTCAAGGCCAATAATGCAATTCAACGTAGATTCTCCGTTTTTCGGGATATATGGACAATTCGATACATGTTCTTCTCCACAATTGCTGCTTTATATAGCGCATATGATAATGTTTGCACTGTGTTCACACTGGTCCCAGTCGAATGCGAAACAATTTTAGTTTTTTTTTAATCTCAAGGCCATTAATTCAATTCAACGTATCTCAGCTGTTTTTCGGGATACATGGACAATTCAATACGCGTTCTACTCTACATTACCTGCTTTATACAGCGCATATGAGAACGTTTGCACTGTGTTCACAATGGTCCCAGTCAAGTCCGATACAATTTTAGTCTTTTTTAATTCTCAAGGCCAATAATTAAATTCAACGTAGATCCTCTATTTTTCGGGATACATGGACAATTCGATACGCGTTCTACTCCACATTTGCTGCTTTATACAGCGCTTATCAGAGTTTTTGCACTGTGTTCACACTGCTCCCAGTCTAATCCGATACAATTTTAGTCTTTTTTAATTCTCAAGGCCAATAATTCAATTCAACGTATCTCCGCTGTTTTTCGGGATACATGGACAATTCAATACGCGTTCTACTCCACATTTGCTGCTTTATACAGCGCATATGAGAACGTTTGCACTGTGTTCACAATGGTCCCAGTCAAGTCCGATACAATTTTAGTCTTTTTTAATTCTCAAGGCCAATAATTAAATTCAACGTAGATCCTCTATTTTTCGGGATACATGGACAATTCGACACGCGTTCTACTCCACATTTGCTGCTTTATTCAGCGCATATGAGAATGTTTGCACTGTGTTCACACTGGTCCGTTTCGAATTCGACACAATTTTAGTTTTTTTTTAATTCTCAAGGACAATAATCCAATTCAACGTATCTCAGCTGTTTTTCGGGATACATGGACAATTCGATACGCGTTCTACTCTACATTACCTGCTTTATACAGCGCATATGAGTACGTTTGCACTGTGTTCACAATGGTCCCAGTCAAGTCCGATACAATTTTAGGGTTTTTTAATTCTCAAGGCCAATAATTCAATTCAACGTATCTCCGCTGTTTTTCGGGATACATGGACAATTCGATACGCGTTCTACTCCACATTTGCTGCTTTATACAGCGCTTATCGCAGTTTTTGCACTGTGTTCACACTGGTCCCAGTCGAATCCGATACAATTTTAGTCTTTTTTAATTCTAAAGGCCAATAATTAAATTCAACGTAGATCCTCTATTTTTCGGGATACATGGACAATTCGATACGCGTTCTACTCCACATTTGCTGCTTTATACAGCGCATATCAGAATGTTTGCTCTGTGTTCACACTGGTCCCAGTCGAATCCGATACAATTTTAGTCTTTTTTAATTCTCAAGGCCAATAATTCAATTCAACTTATCTCCGCTGTCTTTCGGGATACATGGACAATTCAATACGCGTCCTACTCCACATTTGCTGCTTTATACAGCGCATTTCAGAATGTTTGCACTGTGTTCACACTGGTCCCAGTCGAATCCGATACAATTTTAGTCTTTTTTAATTCTCAAGGCCAATAATTAAATTCAACGTAGATCCTCTATTTTTCGGGATACATGGACAATTCGATACGCGTTCTACTCCACATTTGCTGCTTTATACAGCGCTTATCAGAGTTTTTGCACTGTGTTCACACTGCTCCCAGTCTAATCCGATACAATTTTAGTCTTTTTTAATTCTCAAGGCCAATAATTCAATTCAACGTATCTGCGCTGTTTTTCGGGATACATGGACAATTCAATACGCGTTCTACTCCACATTTGCTGCTTTATACAGCGCATATCATAATGTTTGCGCTGTGTTCACACTGGTTCCAGTCGAACACGATACAATTTTAGTCTTTTTTAATTCTCAAGGCCAATAATGCAATTCAACGTATCTCCACTGTTTTACGGGATACATGGACAATTCGATACGCGTTCTACTCCACATTTGCTGCTTTATACATCGCATATGAGACTGTTTGGACTGTGTTCAAACTGGTCCCAGTCGAATGCGATACAATTTTAGTTTTTTTTAAATCTCAAGGCCAAGAATTCAATTCAACGTTTCTCCGCTGTTTTTCGGGATACATGGACAATTCGATACGCCTTCTACTCTACATTTGCTGCTTTATGCAGCGCATATCAGAATGAATGCGGTGTGTTCACACTGGTCCCATTCAAATCCGATACAATTTTAGTCTTTTTTAATTCTCAAGGCCAATAATGCAATTCAACGTAGATTCTCCGTTTTTCGGGATATATGGACAATTCGATACATGTTCTTCTCCACAATTGCTGCTTTATATAGCGCATATGATAATGTTTGCACTGTGTTCACACTGGTCCCAGTCGAATGCGAAACAATTTTAGTTTTTTTTTAATCTCAAGGCCATTAATTCAATTCAACGTATCTCAGCTGTTTTTCGGGATACATGGACAATTCAATACGCGTTCTACTCCACATTTGCTGCTTTATACAGCGCATATCAGAATGTTTGCACTGTGTTCACACTGGTCCCAGTCAAGTCCGATACAATTTTAGTCTTTTTTAATTCTCAAGGCCAATAATTAAATTCAACGTAGATCCTCTATTCTTCCGGATACATGGACAATTCGATACGCGTTCTACTCCACATTTGCTGCTTTATACAGCGCTTATCACAGTTTTTGCACTGTGTTAGCACTGGTCCCAGTCGAACACTATACAATTTTAGTCTTTTTCAATTCTCAAGGCCAATAATTAAATTCAACGTAGATCCTCTATTTTTCGGGATACATGGACAATTCGATACGCGTTCTACTCCACATTTGCTGCTTTATACAGCGCATATGAGAATGTTTGTACTGTGCTCACACTGGTCCCAGTCAAGTCCGATACAATTTTAGAGTTTTTTAATTCTCAAGGCCAATAATTCAATTCAACGTATCTCCGCTGATTTTCGGGATACATGGACAATTCAATACGCGTTCTACTTCATATTTGCTGCTTTATACAGCGCATATCAGAATGTTTGCACTGTGTTCACACTGGTCCCTGTCGAATCCGACACAATTTTAGTCTTTTTCAATTCTCAAGGCCAATAATTAAATTCAACGTAGATCCTCTATTTTTCGGGATACATGGACAATTCGATACGCGTTCTACTCCACATTTGCTGCTTTATACAGCGCATATGAGAATGTTTGTACTGTGCTCACACTGGTCCCAGTCAAGTCCGATACAATTTTAGTCTTTTTTAATTCTCAAGGCCAATAATTCAATTCAACGTATCTCCACTGTTTTACGGGATACATGGACAATTCGATACGCGTTCTACTCCACATTTGCTGCTTTATACATCGCATATGAGACTGTTTGGACTGTGTTCAAACTGGTCCCAGTCGAATGCGATACAATTTTAGTTTTTTTTAAATCTCAAGGCCAAGAATTCAATTCAACGTTTCTCCGCTGTTTTTCGGGATACATGGACAATTCGATACGCCTTCTACTCTACATTTGCTGCTTTATGCAGCGCATATCAGAATGAATGCGGTGTGTTCACACTGGTCCCATTCAAATCCGATACAATTTTAGTCTTTTTTAATTCTCAAGGCCAATAATGCAATTCAACGTAGATTCTCCGTTTTTCGGGATATATGGACAATTCGATACATGTTCTTCTCCACAATTGCTGCTTTATATAGCGCATATGATAATGTTTGCACTGTGTTCACACTGGTCCCAGTCGAATGCGAAACAATTTTAGTTTTTTTTTAATCTCAAGGCCATTAATTCAATTCAACGTATCTCAGCTGTTTTTCGGGATACATGGACAATTCAATACGCGTTCTACTCCACATTTGCTGCTTTATACAGCGCATATGAGAACGTTTGCACTGTGTTCACAATGGTCCCAGTCAAGTCCGATACAATTTTAGTCTTTTTTAATTCTCAAGGCCAATAATTAAATTCAACGTAGATCCTCTATTTTTCGGGATACATGGACAATTCGACACGCGTTCTACTCCACATTTGCTGCTTTATTCAGCGCATATGAGAATGTTTGCACTGTGTTCACACTGGTCCGTTTCGAATTCGACACAATTTTAGTTTTTTTTTAATTCTCAAGGACAATAATCCAATTCAACGTATCTCAGCTGTTTTTCGGGATACATGGACAATTCGATACGCGTTCTACTCTACATTACCTGCTTTATACAGCGCATATGAGTACGTTTGCACTGTGTTCACAATGGTCCCAGTCAAGTCCGATACAATTTTAGGGTTTTTTAATTCTCAAGGCCAATAATTCAATTCAACGTATCTCCGCTGTTTTTCGGGATACATGGACAATTCGATACGCGTTCTACTCCACATTTGCTGCTTTATACAGCGCTTATCGCAGTTTTTGCACTGTGTTCACACTGGTCCCAGTCGAATCCGATACAATTTTAGTCTTTTTTAATTCTAAAGGCCAATAATTAAATTCAACGTAGATCCTCTATTTTTCGGGATACATGGACAATTCGATACGCGTTCTACTCCACATTTGCTGCTTTATACAGCGCTTATCAGAGTTTTTGCACTGTGTTCACACTGCTCCCAGTCTAATCCGATACAATTTTAGTCTTTTTTAATTCTCAAGGCCAATAATTCAATTCAACGTATCTCCGCTGTTTTTCGGGATACATGGACAATTCAATACGCGTTCTACTCCACATTTGCTGCTTTATACAGCGCATATCATAATGTTTGCGCTGTGTTCACACTGGTTCCAGTCGAACACGATACAATTTTAGTCTTTTTTAATTCTCAAGGCCAATAATGCAATTCAACGTAGATTCTCCGTTTTTCGGGATATATGGACAATTCGATACATGTTCTTCTCCACAATTGCTGCTTTATATAGCGCATATGATAATGTTTGCACTGTGTTCACACTGGTCCCAGTCGAATGCGAAACAATTTTAGTTTTTTTTTAATCTCAAGGCCATTAATTCAATTCAACGTATCTCAGCTGTTTTTCGGGATACATGGACAATTCGATACGCGTTCTACTCTACATTACCTGCTTTATACAGCGCATATGAGTACGTTTGCACTGTGTTCACAATGGTCCCAGTCAAGTCCGATACAATTTTAGTCTTTTTTAATTCTCAAGGCCAATAATGCAATTCAACGTAGATTCTCCGTTTTTCGGGAAATATGGACAATTCGATACGCGTTCTACTCCACATTTGCTACTTTATACAGCGCATATCAGAGTTCTTGCACTGCGTTCACACTGGTCCCAGTCGAATCCGATACAATTTTAGTCTTTTTTAATTCTCAAGGCCAATAATTAAATTCAACGTAGATCCTCTATTTTTCGGGATACATGGACAATTCGATACGCGTTCTACTCCACATTTGCTGCTTTATACAGCGCTTATCACAGTTTTTGCACTGTGTTCACACTGGTCCCAGTCGAATCCGATACAATTTTAGTCTTTTTTAGTTCTCAAGGCCAATAATTAAATTCAACGTAGATCCTCTATTTTTCGGGATACATGGACAATTCGATACGCGTTCTACTCCACATTTGCTGCTTTATACAGCGCTTATCACAGTTTTTGCACTGTGTTCACACTGGTCCCAGTCGAATCCGATACAATTTTAGTCTTTTTTAATTCTCAAGGCCAATAATTCAATTCAACGTGTCTCCGCTGTTTTTCGGGATACATGGACAATTCGATACGGGTTCTACTCCACATTTGCTGCTTTATACAGCGCATATCATAATGTTTGCTCTGTGTTCACACTGGTTACAGTCAAACACGATACAATTTTAGTCTTTTTCAATTCTCAAGGCCAATAATTAAATTCAACGTAGATCCTCTATTTTTCGGGATACATGGACAATTCGATACGCGTTCTACTCCACATTTGCTGCTTTATACAGCGCTTATCACAGTTTTTGCACTGTGTTCACACTGGTCCCAGTCGAACACGATACAATTTTAGTCTTTTGTAATTCTCAAGGCCAATAATTAAATTCAACGTAGATCCTCTATTTTTCGGGATACATGGACAATTCGATACGCGTTCTACTCCACATTTGCTGCTTTATACAGCGCTTATCACAGTTTTTGCACTGTGTTCACACTGTTCCGAGTCAAATCCGATACAATTTTAGTCTTTTTTAATTCTCAAGGCCAATAATTCAATTCAACGTATCTCCGCTGTTTTTCGGGATACATGGACAATTCGATACGCGTTCTACTCCACATTTGCTGCTTTATACAGCGCTTATCACAGTTTTTGCACTGTGTTCACACTGGTCCGAGTCAAATCCGATACAATTTTAGTCCTTTTTAATTCTCAAGGCCAATATTTCAATTCAACGTATCTCCGCTGTTTTTCGGGATACATGGACAATTCGATACGCGTTCTACTCCACATTTGCTGCATTATACAGCGCTTATCACAGTTTTTGCACTGTGTTCACACTGGTCCCAGTCGAACACGATACAATTTTAGTCTTTTTTAATTCTCAAGGCCAATAATTAAATTCAACGTAGATCCTCTATTTTTCGGGATACATGGACAATTCGATACGCGTTCTACTCCACATTTGCTGCTTTATACAGCGCATATCATAATGTTTGCGCTGTGTTCACACTGGTTCCAGTCGAACACGATACAATTTTAGTCTTTTTTAATTCTCAAGGCCAACAATTAAATTCAACGTAGATCCTCTATTTTTCGGGATACATGGACAATTCGATACGCGTTCTACTCCACATTTGCTGCTTTATACAGCGCTTATCACAGTTTTTGCACTGTGTTCACACTAGTTCCAGTCGAACACGATACAATTTTAGTCTTTTTCAATTCTCAAGGCCAATAATTAAATTCAACGTAGATGCTCTATTTTTCGGGATACATGGACAATTCGATACGCGTTCTTCTCCACATTTGCTGCTTTATACAGCGCATATCATAATGTTTGCGCTGTGTTCACACTGGTCCCAGTCGAATCCGATACAATTTTAGTCTTTTTTAATTCTCAAGGCCAATAATTAAATTCAACGTAGATCCTCTATCTTTCGGGATACATGGACAATTCGATACGCGTTCTACTCCACATTTGCTGCTTTATACAGCGCATATCAGAATGTTTGCACTGTGTTCACACTGGTCCCAGTCGAATCCGATACAATTTTAGTCTTTTTTAATTCTCAAGGCCAATAATTAAATTCAACGTAGATCCTCTATTTTTCGGGATACATGGACAATTCGATACGCGTTCTACTCCACATTTGCTGCTTTATACAGCGCTTATCACAGTTTTTGAACTGTGTTCACACTGGTCCCAGTCGAACACGATACAATTTTAGTCTTTTTTAATTCTCAAGGCCAATAATTAAATTCAACGCAGATCCTCTATTTTTCGGGATACATGGACAATTCTATACGCGTTCTACTCCACATTTGCTGCTTTATACAGCGCTTATCACAGTTTTTGAACTGTGTTCACACTGGTCCCAGTCGAACACGATACAATTTTAGTCTTTTTTAATTCTCAAGGCCAATAAGTAAATTCAACGTAGATCCTCTATTTTTCGGGATACATGGACAATTCGATACGCGTTCTACTCCACATTTGCTGCTTTATACAGCGCATATCAGAATGTTTGCACTGTGTTCACACTGGTCCCAGTCCAATCCGATACAATTTTAGTCTTTTTTAATTCTCAAGGCCAATAATTAAATTCAACGTATCTCCGCTGTTTTTCGGGATACATGGACAATTCAATACGCGTTCTACTCCACATTTGCTGCTTTATACAGCGCATATCATGATGTTTGCGCTGTGTTCACACTGGTCCCAGTCGAATCCGATACAATTTTAGTCTTTTTTAATTCTCAAGGCCAATAATTAAATTCAACGTAGATCCTCTATTTTTCGGGATACATGGACAATTCGATACGCGTTCTACTCCACATTTGCTGCTTTATACAGCGCATATCAGAATGTTTGCACTGTGTTCACACTGGTCCCAGTCGATTCCGATACAATTTTAGTCCTTTTTAAATCTCAAGGCCAATAATTAAATTCAACGTAGATCCTCTATTTTTCGGGATACATGGACAATTCGATACGCTTTCTACTCCACATTTGCTGCTTTATACAGCGCTTATCACAGTTTTTGCACTGTGTTCACACTGGTCCCAGTCGAATCCGATACAATTTTAGTCTTTTTTAATTCTCAAGGCCAATAATTCAATTCAACGTATCTCCGCTGTTTTTCGGGATACATGGACAATTCGATACGCGTTCTACTCCACATTTGCTGCTTTATACAGCGCATATCAGAGTTTTTGCACTGCGTTCACACTGGTCCCAGTCGAATCCGATACAATTTTAGTCTTTTTTAATTCTCAAGGCCAATAATTAAATTCAACGTAGATCCTCTATTTTTCGGGATACATGGACAATTCGATACGCGTTATACTCCACATTTGCTGCTTTATACAGCGCATATCAGAATGTTTGCACTGTGTTCACACTGGTCCCAGTCGAATCCGATATAATTTTCGTCTTTTTTAATTCTCAAGGCCAATAATTAAATTCAACGTAGATCCTCTATTTTTCGGGATACATGGACAATTCGATACGCGTTCTACTCCACATTTGCTGCTTTATACAGCGCTTATCACAGTTTTTGCACTGTGTTCACACTGGTCCCAGTCGAACACGATACAATTTTAGTCTTTTTTAATTCTCAAGGCCAATAATTAAATTCAACGTAGATCCTCTATTTTTCGGGATACATGGACAATTCGATAGGCGTTCTACTCCACATTTGCTGCTTTATACAGCGCTTATCACAGTTTTTGCACTGTGTTCACACTGGTCCCAGTCGAATCCGATACAATTTTAGTCTTTTTTAATTCTCAAGGCCAATAATTAAATTCAACGTAGATCCTCCATTTTTCGGGATACATGGACAATTCGATACGCGTTCGACTCCACATTTGCTGCTTTATACAGCGAATTTCAGAATGTTTGCACTGTGTTCACAGTGGTCCCAGTCGAACACGATACAATTTTAGTCTTTTTTAATTCTCAAGGCCAATAATTAAATTCAACGTAGATCCTCTATTTTTCGGGATACATGGACAATTCGATACGCGTTCTACTCCACATTTGCTGCTTTATACAGCGCATTGCAGTATGTTTGCACTGTGTTCACACTGGTCCCAGTCGAACACGATACAATTTTAGTCTTTTTTAATTCTCAAGGCCAATAATTAAATTCAACGTAGATCCTCTATTTTTCGGGATACATGGACAATTCGATAGGCGTTCTACTCCACATTTGCTGCTTTATACAGCGCTTATCACAGTTTTTGCACTGTGTTCACACTGGTCCCAGTCGAATCCGATACAATTTTAGTCTTTTTTAATTCTCAAGGCCAATAATTAAATTCAACGTAGATCCTCTATTTTTCGCGATACATGGACAATTCGATACGCGTTCTACTCCACATTTGCTGCTTTATACAGCGAATTTCAGAATGTTTGCACTGTGTTCACACTGGTCCCAGTCGAATCCGATACAATTTTAGTCTTTTTTAATTCTCAAGGCCGATAATTAAATTCAACGTAGATCCTCTATTTTTCGCGATACATGGACAATTCGATACGCGTTCGACTCCACATTTGCTGCTTTATACAGCGCTTATCACAGTTTTTGCACTGTGTTCACACTGGTCCCAGTCGAACACGATACAATTTTAGTCTTTTTTAATTCTCAAGGCCAATAATTAAATTCAACGTAGATCCTCCATTTTTCGGGATACATGGACAATTCGATACGAGTTCTACTCCACATTTGCTGCTTTATACAGCGCTTATCACAGTTTTTGCACTGTGTTCACACTGGCCCGAGTCAAATCCGATACAATTTTAGTCTTTTTTAATTCTCAAGGTCAATAATTCAATTCAACGTAGATCCTCTATTTTTCGGGATACATGGACAATTCGATACGCGTTCTACTCCACATTTGCTGCTTTATACAGCGCCTATCACAGTTTTTGCACTGTGTTCACACTGGTCCCAGTCGAACACGATACAATTTTAGTCTTTTTTAATTCTCAAGGCCAATAATTAAATTCAACGTAGATCCTCTATTTTTCGGGATACATAGACAATTCGATAGGCGTTCTACTCCACATTTGCTGCTTTATACAGCGCTTATCACAGTTTTTGCACTGTGTTCACACTGGTCCCAGTCGAATCCGATACAATTTTAGTCTTTTTTAATTCTCAAGGCCAATAATTAAATTCAACGTAGATCCTCTATTTTTCGCGATACATGGACAATTCGATACGCGTTCTACTCCACATTTGCTGCTTTATACAGCGCATTTCAGAATGTTTGCACTGTGTTCACACTGGTCCCAGTCGAACACGATACAATTTTAGTCTTTTTTAATTCTCAAGGCCAATAATTAAATTCAACGTAGATCCTCTATTTTTCGGGATACATGGACAATTCGATACGCGTTCTACTCCACATTTGCTGCTTTATACAGCGCTTATCAGAGTTTTTGCACTGTGTTCACACTGGTCCCAGTCGAATGCGATACAATTTTAGTCTTTTTTAATTCTCAAGGCCAATAATTAAATTCAACGTAGATCCTCTATTTTTCGGGATACATGGACAATTCGATACGCGTTCTACTCCACATTTGCTGCTTTATACAGCGCTTATCACAGTTTTTGCACTGTGTTCACACTGGTCCCAGACGAACACGATACAATTTTAGTCTTTTTTAATTCTCAAGGCCAATAATTAAATTCAACGTAGATCCTCTATTTTTCGGGATACATGGACAATTCGATACGCGTTCTACTCCACATTTGCTGCTTTATACAGCGCTTATCACAGTTTTTGCACTGTGTTCACACTGGTCCCAGTCGAACACGATACAATTTTAGTCTTTTTTAATTCTCAAGGCCAATAATTAAATTCAACGTAGATCCTCTATTTTTCGGGATACATGGACAATTCGATACGGGTTCTACTCCACATTTGCTGCTTTATACAGCGCTTATCACAGCTTTTGCACTGTGTTCACACTGGTCCCAGTCGAATCCAATACAATTTTAGTCTTTTTTAATTCTCAAGGCCAATAATTAAATTCAACGTAGATCCTCTATTTTTCGCGATACATGGACAATTCGATACGCGTTCTACTCCACATTTGCTGCTTTATACAGCGAATTTCAGAATGTTTGCACTGTGTTCACACTGGTCCCAGTCGAACACGATACAATTTTAGTCTTTTTTAATTCTCAAGGCCAATAATTAAATTCAACGTAGATCCTCTATTTTTCGGGATACATGGACAATTCGATACGCGTTCTACTCCACATTTGCTGCTTTATACAGCGCTTATCACAGTTTTTGCACTGTGTTCACACTGGTCCCAGTCGAACACGATACAATTTTAGTCTTTTTTAATTATCAAGGCCAATAATTAAATTCAACGTAGATCCTCTATTTTTCGGGATACATGGACAATTCGATACACGTTCTACTCCACATTTGCTGCTTTATACAGCGCTTATCAGAGTTTTTGCACTGTGTTCACACTGGTCCCAGTCGAATGCGATACAATTTTAGTCTTTTTTAATTCTCAAGGCCAATAATTAAATTCAACGTAGATCCTCTATTTTTCGGGATACATGGACAATTCGATACGCGTTCTACTCCACATTTGCTGCTTTATACAGCGCTTATCACAGTTTTTGCACTGTGTTCACACTGGTCCCAGACGAACACGATACAATTTTAGTCTTTTTTAATTCTCAAGGCCAATAATTAAATTCAACGTAGATCCTCTATTTTTCGGGATACATGGACAATTCGATACGCGTTCTACTCCACATTTGCTGCTTTATACAGCGCTTATCACAGTTTTTGCACTGTGTTCACACTGGTCCCAGTCGAACACGATACAATTTTAGTCTTTTTTAATTCTCAAGGCCAATAATTAAATTCAACGTAGATCCTCTATTTTTCGGGATACATGGACAATTCGATACGGGTTCTACTCCACATTTGCTGCTTTATACAGCGCTTATCACAGTTTTTGCACTGTATTCACACTGGTCCCAGTCGAATCCGATACAATTTTAGTCTTTTTTAATTCTCAAGGCCAATAATTAAATTCAACGTAGATCCTCTATTTTTCGCGATACATGGACAATTCGATACGCGTTCTACTCCACATTTGCTGCTTTATACAGCGAATTTCAGAATGTTTGCACTGTGTTCACACTGGTCCCAGTCGAACACGATACAATTTTAGTCTTTTTTAATTCTCAAGGCCAATAATTAAATTCAACGTAGATCCTCTATTTTTCGGGATACATGGACAATTCGATACGCGTTCTACTCCACATTTGCTGCTTTATACAGCGCTTATCACAGTTTTTGCACTGTGTTCACACTGGTCCCAGTCGAACACGATACAATTTTAGTCTTTTTTAATTCTCAAGGCCAATAATTAAATTCAACGTAGATCCTCTATTTTTCGGGATACATGGACAATTCGATACGCGTTCTACTCCACATTTGCTGCTTTATACAGCGCTTATCAGAGTTTTTGCACTGTGTTCACACTGGTCCCAGTCGAATGCGATACAATTTTAGTCTTTTTTAATTCTCAAGGCCAATAATTAAATTCAACGTAGATCCTCTATTTTTCGGGATACATGGACAATTCGATACGCGTTCTACTCCACATTTGCTGCTTTATACAGCGCTTATCACAGTTTCTGCACTGTGTTCACACTGGTCCCAGCCGAACACGATACAATTTTAGTCTTTTTTAATTCTCAAGGCCAATAATTAAATTCAACGTAGATCCTCTATTTTCCGGGATACATGGACAATTCGATACGCGTTCTACTCCACATTTGCTGCTTTATACAGCGCATTGCAGTATGTTTGCACTGTGTTCACACTGGTCCCAGTCGAACACGATACAATTTTAGTCTTTTTTAATTCTCAAGGCCAATAATTAAATTCAACGTAGATCCTCTATTTTTCGGGATACATGGACAATTCGATACGCGTTCTACTCCACATTTGCTGCTTTATACAGCGCTTATCACAGTTTTTGCACTGTGTTCACACTGGTCCCAGACGAACACGATACAATTTTAATCTTTTTTAATTCTCAAGGCCAATAATTAAATTCAACGTAGATCCTCTATTTTTCGGGATACATGGACAATTCGATACGCGTTCTACTCCACATTTGCTGCTTTATACAGCGCTTATCACAGTTTTTGCACTGTGTTCACACTGGTCCGAGTCAAATCCGATACAATTTTAGTCTTTTTTAATTCTCAAGGTCAATAATTCAATTCAACGTAGATCCTCTATTTTTCGGGATACATGGACAATTCGATACGCGTTCTACTCCACATTTGCTGCTTTATACAGCGCCTATCACAGTTTTTGCACTTTGTTCACACTGGTCCCAGTCGAACACGATACAATTTTAGTCTTTTTTAATTCTCAAGGCCAATAATTAAATTCAACGTAGATCCTCTATTTTTCGGGATACATGGACAATTCGATACGCGTTCTACTCCACATTTGCTGCTTTATACAGCGCATATCAGAATGTTTGCACTGTGTTCACACTGGTCCCAGTCGAATCCGATACAATTTTAGTCTTTTTTAATTCTCAAGGCCACTAATTAAATTCAACGTAGATCCTCTATTTTTCGGGATACATGGACAATTCGATACGCGTTCTACTCCACATTTGCTGCTTTATACAGCGCTTATCACAGTTTCTGCACTGTGTTCACACTGGTCCCAGCCGAACACGATACAATTTTAGTCTTTTTTAATTCTCAAGGCCAATAATTGAATTCAACGTAGATCCTCTATTTTCCGGGATACATGGACAATTCGATACGCGTTCTACTCCACATTTGCTGCGCTATACAGCGCTTATCACAGTTTTTGCACTGTGTTCACACTGGTCCCAGTCGAACACGATACAATTTTAGTCTTCTTTAATTCTCAAGGCCAGTAATTAAATTCAACGTAGATCCTCTATTTTGCGGGATACATGGACAATTCGATACGCGTTCTACTCCACATTTGCTGCTTTATACAGCGCTTATCACAGTTTCTGCACTGTGTTCACACTGGTCCCAGCCGAACACGATACAATTTTAGTCTTTTTTAATTCTCAAGGCCAATAATTAAATTCAACGTAGATCCTCTATTTTGCGGGATACATGGACAATTCGATACGCGTTCTACTCCACATTTGCTGCTTTATACAGCGCTTATCAGAGTTTTTGCACTGTGTTCACACTGGTCCCAGTCGAATGCGATACACTTTTAGTCTTTTTTAATTCTCAAGGCCAATAATTAAATTCAACGTAGATGCTCTATTTTTCTTGATACATGGACAATTCGATACGCGTTCTACTCCACATTTGCTGCTTTATACAGCGCTTATCACAGTTTCTGCACTGTGTTCACACTGGTCCCAGCCGAACACGATACAATTTTAGTCTTTTTTAATTCTCAAGGCCAATAATTAAATAAAACGTAGATCCTCTATTTTCCGGGATACATGGACAATTCGATACGCGTTCTACTCCACATTTGCTGCTTTATACAGCGCTTATCAGAGTCTTTGCACTGTGTTCACACTGGTCCCAGTCGAATGCGATACAATTGTAGTCTTTTTTAATTCTCAAGGCCAATAATTAAATTCAACGTAGATCCTCTATTTTTCGGGATACATGGACAATTCGATACGCGTTCTACTCCACATTTGCTGCTTTATACAGCGCTTATCACAGTTTCTGCACTGTGTTCACACTGGTCCCAGCCGAACACGATACAATTTTAGTCTTTTTTAATTCTCAAGGCCAATAATTAAATTCAACGTAGATCCTCTATTTTGCGGGATACATGGACAATTCGATACGCGTTCTACTCCACATTTGCTGCGCTATACAGCGCTTATCACAGTTTTTGCACTGTGTTCACACTGGTCCCAGTCGAATACGATACAATTTTAGTCTTTTTTAATTCTCAAGGCCAATAATTAAATTCAACGTAGATCCTCTATTTTTCGGGATACATGGACAATTCGATACGCGTTCTACTCCACATTTGCTGCTTTATACAGCGCATATCAGAATGTTTGCACAGTGTTCACACTGGTCCCAGTCGAATCCGATACAATTTTAGTCTTTTTTAATTCTCAAGGCCAATAATTAAATTCAACGTAGATCCTCTATTTTTCGGGATACATGGACAATTCGATACGCGTTCTACTCCACATTTGCTGCTTTATACAGCGCTTATCACAGTTTTTGCACTGTGTTCACACTGGTCCCAGTCGAACACGATACAATTTTAGTCTTTTTTAATTCTCAAGGCCAATAATTAAATTCAACGTAGATCCTCTATTTTTCGGGATACATGGACAATTCGATACGCGTTCTACTCCACATTTGCTGCTTTATACAGCGCATATCAGAATGTTTGCACAGTGTTCACACTGGTCCCAGTCGAATCCGATACAATTTTAGTCTTTTTTAATTCTCAAGGCCAATAATTAAATTCAACGTAGATCCTCTATTTTTCGGGATACATGGACAATTCGATACGCGTTCTACTCCACATTTGCTGCTTTATACAGCGCTTATCACAGTTTTTGCACTGTGTTCACACTGGTCCGAGTCAAATCCGATACAATTTTAGTCTTTTTTAATTCTCAAGGTCAATAATTCAATTCAACGTAGATCCTCTATTTTTCGGGATACATGGACAATTCGATACGCGTTCTACTCCACATTTGCTGCTTTATACAGCGCTTATCAGAGTTTTTGCACAGTGTTCACACTGGTCCCAGTCGAATCCGATACAATTTTAGTCTTTTTTAATTCTCAAGGCCAATAATTAAATTCAACGTAGATCCTCTATTTTTCGGGATACATGGACAATTCGATACGCGTTCTACTCCACATTTGCTGCTTTATACAGCGCATATCAGAATGTTTGCACTGTGTTCACACTGGTCCCAGTCGAATCCGATACAATTTTAGTCTTTTTTAATTCTCAAGGCCAATAATTAAATTCAACGTAGATCCTCTATTTTCCGGGATACATGGACAATTCGATACGCGTTCTACTCCACATTTGCTGCGCTATACAGCGCTTATCACAGTTTTTGCACTGTGTTCACACTGGTCCCAGTCGAATCCGATACAATTTTAGTCTTTTTTAATTCTCAAAGTCAATAATTAAATTCAACGTAGATCCTCTATTTTTCAGGATACATGGACAATTCGATACGCGTTCTACTCCACATTTGCTGCTTTATACAGCGCTTATCAGAGTTTTTGCACTGTGTTCACACTGGTCCCAGTCGAATGCGATACAATTTTAGTCTTTTTTAATTCTCAAGGCCAATAATTAAATTCAACGTAGATCCTCCATTTTTCGGGATACATGGACAATTCGATACGCGTTCTACTCCACATTTGCTGCTTTATACAGCGCTTATCACAGTTTTTGCACTGTATTCTCACTGGTCCCAGATGAATCCGATACAATTTTAGTCCTTTTTAATTCTCAAGGCCAATAATTAAATTCAACGTAGATCCTCTATTTTTCGGGATACATGGACAATTCGATACGCGTTCTACTCCACATTTGCTGCTTTATACAGCGCTTATCACAGTTTTTGCACTGTGTTCACACTGGTCCCAGTCGAACACGATACAATTTTAGTCTTTTTTAATTCTCAAGGCCAATAATTAAATTCAACGTAGATCCTCTATTTTTCGGGATACATGGACAATTCGATACGCGTTCTACTCCACATTTGCTGCTTTATACAGCGCTTATCACAGTTTTTGCACTGTGTTCACACTGGTCCCAGTCGAACACGATACAATTTTAGTCTTTTTTAATTCTCAAGGCCAATAATTAAATTCAACGTAGATCCTCTATTTTGCGGGATACATGGACAATTCGATACGCGTTCTACTCCACATTTGCTGCGCTATACAGCGCTTATCACAGTTTTTGCACTGTGTTCACACTGGTCCCAGTCGAACACGATACAATTTTAGTCTTTTTTAATTCTCAAGGCCAATAATTAAATTCAACGTAGATCCTCTATTTTTCGGGATACATGGACAATTCGATACGCGTTCTACTCCACATTTGCTGCTTTATACAGCGCATATCAGAATGTTTGCACAGTGTTCACACTGGTCCCAGTCGAACACGATACAATTTTAGTCTTTTTTAATTCTCAAGGCCAATAATTAAATTCTACGTAGATCCTCTATTTTTCGGGATACATGGACAATTCGATACGCGTTCTACTCCACATTTGCTGCGCTATACAGCGCTTATCACAGTTTTTGCACTGTGTTCACACTGGTCCCAGTCGAACACGATACAATTTTAGTCTTTTTTAATTCTCAAGGTCAATAATTCAATTCAACGTAGATCCTCTATTTTTCGGGATACATGGACAATTCGATACGCGTTCTACTCCACATTTGCTGCTTTATACAGCGCTTATCACAGTTTTTGCACTGTGTTCACACTGGTCCGAGTCAAATCCGATACAATTTTAGTCTTTTTTAATTCTCAAGGTCAATAATTCAATTCAACGTAGATCCTCTATTTTTCGGGATACATGGACAATTCGATACGCGTTCTACTCCACATTTGCTGCTTTATACAGCGCCTATCACAGTTTTTGCACTGTGTTCACACTGGTCCCAGTCGAACACGATACAATTTTAGTCTTTTTTAATTCTCAAGGCCAATAATTAAATTCAACGTAGATCCTCTATTTTTCGGGAAACATGGACAATTCGATACGCGTTCTACTCCACATTTGCTGCTTCATACAGCGCATATCAGAATGTTTGCACTGTGTTCACACTGGTCCCAGTCGAATCCGATACAATTTTAGTCTTTTTTAATTCTCAAGGCCAATAATTAAATTCAACGTAGATCCTCTATTTTTCGGGATACATGGACAATTCGATACGCGTTCTACTCCACATTTGCTGCTTTATACAGCGCTTATCACAGTTTCTGCACTGTGTTCACACTGGTCCCAGCCGAACACGATACAATTTTAGTCTTTTTTAATTCTCAAGGCCAATAATTAAATTCAACGTAGATCCTCTATTTTGCGGGATACATGGACAATTCGATACGCGTTCTACTCCACATTTGCTGCGCTATACAGCGCTTATCACAGTTTTTGCACTGTGTTCACACTGGTCCCAGTCGAACACGATACAATTTTAGTCTTTTTTAATTCTCAAGGCCAATAATTAAATTCAACGTAGATCCTCTATTTTTCGGGATACATGGACAATTCGATACGCGTTCTACTCCACATTTGCTGCTTTATACAGCGCATATCAGAATGTTTGCACAGTGTTCACACTGGTCCCAGTCGAATCCGATACAATTTTAGTCTTTTTTAATTCTCAAGGCCAATAATTAAATTCAACGTAGATCCTCTATTTTTCGGGATACATGGACAATTCGATACGCGTTCTACTCCACATTTGCTGCTTTATACAGCGCCTATCACAGTTTTTGCATTGTGTTCACACTGGTCCGAGTCAAATCCGATACAATTTTAGTCTTTTTTAATTCTCAAGGCCAATAATTCAATTCAACGTATCTCCGCTGTTTTTCGGGATACATGGACAATTCAATACGCGTTCTACTCCACATTTGCTGCTTTATACAGCGCTTATCACAGTTTTTGCATTGTGTTCACACTGGTCCCAGTCGAATCCGATACAATTTTAGTCTTTTTTAATTCTCAAGGCCAATAATTAAATTCAACGTAGATCCTCTATTTTTCGGGATACATGGGCAATTCGACACGCGTTCTACTCCACATTTGCTGCTTTATACAGCGCTTATCACAGTTTTTGCACTGTGTCCACACTGGTCCCAGTCGAACACGATACAATTTTAGTCTTTTTTAATTCTCAAGGCCAATAATTAAATTCAACGTAGATCCTCTATTTTTCGGGATACATGGACAATTCGATACGCGTTCTACTCCACATTTGCTGCTTTATACAGCGCTTATCACAGTTTTTGCACTGTGTTCACACTGGTCCCAGTCAAACACGATACAATTATAGTCTTTTTTAATTCTCAAGGCCAATAATTAAATTCAACGTAGATCCTCTATTTTTCGGGATACATGGACAATTCGATACGCGTTCTACTCCACATTTGCTGCCTTATACAGCGCTTATCACAGTTTTTGCACTGTGTTCACACTGGTCCCAGTCGAATCCGATACAATTTTAGTCTTTTTTAATTCTCAAGGCCAATAAATCAATTCAACGTATCTCCGCTGTTTTTCGGGATACATGGACAATTCAATACGCGTTCTACTCCACATTTGCTGCTTTATACAGCGCATATCATAATGTTTGCGCTGTGTTCACACTGGTTCCAGTCGAACACGATACAATTTTAGTCTTTTTTAATTCTCAAGGCCAATAATTAAATTCAACGTTGATCCTCTATTTTTCGGGATACATGGACAATTCGATACGCGTTCTACTCCACATTTGCTGCTTTATACAGCGCTTATCACAGTTTTTGCACTGTGTTCACACTGGTCCCAGTCGAACACGATAAAATTTTAGTCTTTTTTAATCCTCAAGGCCAATAATGAAATTCAACGTATCTCCGCTGTTTTTCGGGATACATGGACAATTCGATACGCGTTCTACTCCACATTTGCTGCTTTATACAGCGCATATCAGAGTGTTTGCACTGTGTTCACACTGGTCCCAGTCGAATCCGATACAATTTTGGTCTTTTTTAATTCTCAAGGCCAATAATTCAATTCAACGTATCTCCGCTGTTTTTCGGGATACATGGACAATTCGATACGCGTTCTACTCCACATTTGCTGCTTTATACAGCGCTTATCAGAGTTTTTGCACTGTGTTCACACTGGTCCCAGTCGAATCCGATACAATTTTAGTCTTTTTTCATTCTCAAGGCCAATAATTAAATTCAACGTATCTCCGCTGTTTTTCTGGATACATGGACAATTCGATACGCGTTCTACTCCACATTTGCTGCTTTATACAGCGCTTATCACAGTTTTTGCACTGTGTTCACACTGGTCCGAGTCAAATCCGATACAATTTTAGTCTTTTTTAATTCTCAAGGCCAATAATTAAATTCAACGTAGATCCTGTATTTTTCGGGATACATGGACAATTCGATACGCGTTCTACTCCACATTTGGTGCTTTATACAGCGCATATCAGAATGTTTGCACTGTGTTCACACTGGTCCCAGTCGAATCCGATACAATTTAATCTTTTTTAATTCTCAAGGCCAATAATTAAATTCAACGTAGATCCTCTATTTTTCGGGATACACGGACAACTCGATACGCGTTCTACTCCACATTTGCTGCTTTATACAGCGCTTATCAGAGTTTTTGCACTGCGTTCACACTGGTCCCAGTCGAATCCGATACAATTTTAGTCTTTTTTAATTCTCAAGGCCAATAATTAAATTCAACGTAGATCCTCTATTTTTCGGGATACATGGACAATTCGATACGCGTTCTACTCCACATTTGCTGCTTTATACAGCGCATATCATAATGTTTGCGCTGTGTTCACACTGGTCCCAGTCGAATCCGATACAATTTTAGTCTTTTTTAATTCTCAAGGCCAATAATTAAATTCAACGTATATCCTCTATTTTTCGGGATACATGGACAATTCGATACGCGTTCTACTCCACATTTGCTGCTTTATACAGCGCTTATCACAGTTTTTGCACTGTGTTCACACTGGTTCCAGTCGAACACGATAAAATTTTAGTCTTTTTTAATTCTCAATGCCAATAATTAAATTCAACGTAGATCCTCTATTTTTCGGGATACATGGACAATTCGATACGCGTTCTACTCCACATTTGCTGCTTTATACAGCGCTTATCACAGTTTTTGCACTGTGTTCACACTGGTCCCAGTCGAACACGATACAATTTTAGTCTTTTTTAATTCTCAAGGCCAACAATTAAATTCAACGTAGATCCTCTATTTTTCGGGATACATGGACAACTCGATACGCGTTCTACTCCACATTTGCTGCTTTATACAGCGCATATCATAATGTTTGCGCTGTGTTCACACTGGTTCCAGTCGAACACGATGCAATTTTAGTCTTTTTTAATTCTCAAGGCCAATAATTCAATTCAACGTATCTCCGCTGTTTTTCGGGGTAAATGGACAATTCGATACGCGTTCTACTCCACATTTGCTGCTTTATACAGCGCTTATCAGAGTTTTTGCACTGTGTTCACACTGGTCCCAGTCGAATCCGATACAATTTTAGTCTTTTTTAATTCTCAAGGCCAATAATTCAATTCAACGTATCTCCGCTGTTTTTCGGGATACATGGACAATTCAATACGCGTTCTACTCCACATTTGCTGCTTTATACAGCGCATATCATAATATTTGCGCTGTGTTCACACTGGTTCCAGTCGAACACGATACAATTTTAGTCTTTTTTAATTCTCAAGGCCAATAACTAAATTCAACGTAGATCCTCTATTTTTCGGGATACATGGAGAATTCGATACGCGTTCTACTCCACATTTGCTGCTTTATACAGCGCTTATCACAGTTTTTGCACTGTGTTCACACTGGTCCCAGTCGAATCCGATACAATTTTAGTCTTTTTAAATTCTCAAGGCCAATAATTCAATTCAACGTATCTCCGCTGTTTTTCGGGATACATGGACAATTCGATACGCGTTCTACTCCACATTTGCTGCTTTATACAGCGCTTATCACAGTTTTTGCACTGTGTTCACACTGGTCCCAGTCGAATCCGATACAATTTTAGTCTTTTTTAATTCTCAAGGCCAATAATTAAATTCAACGTAGATCCTCTATTTTTCGGGATACATGGACAATTCGATACGCGTACTACTCCACATTTGCTGCTTTATACAGCGCTTATCACAGTTTTTGCACTGTGTTCACACTGGTCCCAGTCGAATCCTATTCAATTTTAGTCTTTTTTAATTCTCAAGGCCAATATGTCAATTCAACGTGTCTCCGCTGTTTTTCGGGATACATGGAGAATTCAATACGCGTTCTACTCCACATTTGCTGCTTTATACAGCGCATATCAGAATGTTTGCACTGTGTTCACACTGGTCCCAGTCGAATCCGATACAATTTTAGTCTTTTTTAATTCTCAAGGCCAATAATTAAATTCAACGTAGATCCTCTATTTTTCGGGATACATGGACAATTCGATACGCGTTCTACTCCAGATTTGCTGCCTTATACAGCGCTTATCACAGTTTTTGCACTGTGTTCACACTGATCCCAGTCGAACGCGATACAATTTTAGTCTTTTTTAATTCTCAAGGCCAATAATTCAATTCAACGTATCTCCGCTGTTTTTCGGGATACATGGACAATTCGATACGCTTTCTACTCCACATTTGCTGCTTTATACAGCGCTTATCACAGTTTTTGCACTGTGTTCACACTGGTCCCAGTCGAACACGATACAATTTTAGTCTTTTTTAATTCTCAAGGCCAATAATTAAATTCAACGTAGATCCTCTATTTTTCGGGATACATGGACAATTCGATACGCGTTCTACTCCACATTTGCTGCTTTATACAGCGCTTATCACAGTTTTTGCACTGTGTTCACACTGGTCCCAGTCGAATCCGATACAATTTTAGTCTTTTTTAATTCTCAAGGCCAATAATTAAATTCAACGTAGATCCTCTATATTTCGGGATACATGGACAATTCGATACGCGTTCTACTCCACATTTGCTGCATTATACAGCGCTTATCACAGTTTTTGCACTGTGTTCACACTGGTTCCAGTCGAACACGATACAATTTTTGTCCTTTTTAATTGTCAAGGCCAATAATTAAATTCAACGTAGATCCTCTATTTTTCGGGATACATGGACAATTCGATACGCGTTCTACTCCACATTTGCTGCTTTATACAGCGCTTATCACAGTTTTTGCACTGTGTTCACACTGGTCCCAGTCGAATCCGATACAATTTTAGTCTTTTTTAATTCTCAAGGCCAATAATTAAATTCAACGTAGATCCTCTATTTATCGGGATACATGGACAATTCGATACGCGTTCTACTCCACATTTGCTGCTTTATACAGCGCTTATCACAGTTTTTGCACTGTGTTCACACTGGTCTGAGTGAAATCCGATGCAATTTTAGTCTTTTTTAATTCTCAAGGCCATTAATTCAATTCAACGTATCTCCGCTGTTTTTCGGGATACATGGACAATTCGATACGCGTTCTACTCCACATTTGCTGCTTTATACAGCGCTTATCACAGTTTTTGCACTGTGTTCACACTGGTCCCAGTCGAACACGATACAATTTTAGTCTTTTTTAATTCTCAAGGCCAATAATTAAATTCAACGTAGATCCTCTATTTTTCGGGATACATGGACAATTCGATACGCGTTCTACTCCACATTTGCTGCTTTATACAGCGCTTATCACAGTTTTTGCACTGTGTTCACACTGGTCCCAGTCGAACACGATACAATTTTAGTCTTTTTTAATTCCCAAGGCCAATAATTCAATTCAACGTATCTCCGCTGTTTTTCGGGATACATGGACAATTCGATACTCGTTCTACTCCACATTTGCTGCTTTATACAGCGCTTATCACAGTTTTTGCACTGTGTTCACACTGGTCCCAGTCGAATCCGATACAATTTTAGTCTTTTTTAATTCTCAAGGCCAATAATTAAATTCAACGTATATCCTCTATTTTTCGGGATACATGGACAATTCGATACGCGTTCTACTCCACATTTGCTGCTTTATACAGCGCTTATCACAGTTTTTGCACTGTGTTCACACTGGTTCCAGTCGAACACGATACAATTTTAGTCTTTTTTAATTCTCAAGGCCAATAATTCAATTCAACGTATCTCCGCTGTTTTTCGGGATACATGGACAATTCGATACGCGTTCTACTCCACATTTGCTGCTTTATACAGCGCTTATCACAGTTTTTGCACTGTGTTCACACTGGTCCCAGTCGAACACGATACAATTTTAGTCTTTTTTAATTCTCAAGGCCAATAATTAAATTCAACGTAGATCCTCTATTTTTCGGGATACATGGACAATTCGATACGCGTTCTACTCCACATTTGCTGCTTTATACAGCGCTTATCACAGTTTTTGCACTGTGTTCACACTGGTCCCAGTCGAATCCGATACAATTTTAGTCTTTTTTAATTCTCAAGGCCAATAATTAAATTCAACGTAGATCCTCTATTTATCGGGATACATGGACAATTCGATACGCGTTCTACTCCACATTTGCTGCATTATACAGCGCTTATCACAGTTTTTGCACTGTGTTCACACTGGTTCCAGTCGAACACGATACAATTTTTGTCCTTTTTAATTGTCAAGGCCAATAATTAAATTCAACGTAGATCCTCTATTTTTCGGGATACATGGACAATTCGATACGCGTTCTACTCCACATTTGCTGCTTTATACAGCGCTTATCACAGTTTTTGCACTGTGTTCACACTGGTCCCAGTCGAACACGATACAATTTTAGTCTTTTTTAATTCTCAAGGCCAATAATTAAATTCAACGTAGAACCTTTATTTTTCGGGATACATGGACAATTCGATACGCGTTCTACTCCACATTTGCTGCTTTATACAGCGCTTATCACAGTTTTTGCACTGTGTTCACACTGGTCCCAGTCGAATCCGATACAATTTTAGTCTTTTTTAATTCTCAAGGCCAATAATTAAATTCAACGTAGATCCTCTATTTTTCGGGATACATGGACAATTCGATACGCGTACTACTCCACATTTGCTGCTTTATACAGCGCTTATCACAGTTTTTGCACTGTGTTCACACTGGTCCCAGTCGAATCCTATTCAATTTTAGTCTTTTTTAATTCTCAAGGCCAATATGTCAATTCAACGTGTCTCCGCTGTTTTTCGGGATACATGGAGAATTCAATACGCGTTCTACTCCACATTTGCTGCTTTATACAGCGCATATCAGAATGTTTGCACTGTGTTCACACTGGTCCCAGTCGAATCCGATACAATTTTAGTCTTTTTTAATTCTCAAGGCCAATAATTAAATTCAACGTAGATCCTCTATTTTTCGGGATACATGGACAATTCGATACGCGTTCTACTCCAGATTTGCTGCCTTATACAGCGCTTATCACAGTTTTTGCACTGTGTTCACACTGGTCCCAGTCGAACACGATACAATTTTAGTCTTTTTTAATTCTCAAGGCCAATAATTAAATTCAACGTAGATCCTCTATTTTTCGGGATACATGGACAACTCGATACGCGTTCTACTCCACATTTGCTGCTTTATGCAGCGCTTATCACAGTTTTTGCACTGTGTTCACACTGGTCCCAGTCGAACACGATACAATTTTAGTCTTTTTTAATTCTCAAGGCCAATAATTCAATTCAACGTATCTCCGCTGTTTTTCGGGATACATGGACAATTCGATACGCGTTCTACTCCACATTTGCTGCTTTATACAGCGCTTATCACAGTTTTTGCACTGTGTTCACACTGGTCCCAGTCGAACACGATACAATTTTAGTCTTTTTTAATTCTCAAGGCCAATAATTAAATTCAACGTAGATCCTCTATTTTTCGGGATACATGGACAATTCGATACGCGTTCTACTCCACATTTGCTGCTTTATACAGCGCTTATCACAGTTTTTGCACTGTGTTCACACTGGTCCCAGTCGAATCCGATACAATTTTAGTCTTTTTTAATTCTCAAGGCCAATAATTAAATTCAACGTAGATCCTCTATTTTTCGGGATACATGGACAATTCGATACGCGTTCTACTCCACATTTGCTGCATTATACAGCGCTTATCACAGTTTTTGCACTGTGTTCACACTGGTTCCAGTCGAACACGATACAATTTTTGTCCTTTTTAATTGTCAAGGCCAATAATTAAATTCAACGTAGATCCTCTATTTTTCGGGATACATGGACAATTCGATACGCGTTCTACTCCACATTTGCTGCTTTATACAGCGCTTATCACAGTTTTTGCACTGTGTTCACACTGGTCCCAGTCGAATCCGATACACTTTTAGTCTTTTTTAATTCTCAAGGCCAATAATTAAATTCAACGTAGATCCTCTATTTATCGGGATACATGGACAATTCGATACGCGTTCTACTCCACATTTGCTGCTTTATACAGCGCTTATCACAGTTTTTGCACTGTGTTCACACTGGTCTGAGTGAAATCCGATGCAATTTTAGTCTTTTTTAATTCTCAAGGCCATTAATTCAATTCAACGTATCTCCGCTGTTTTTCGGGATACATGGACAATTCGATACGCGTTCTACTCCACATTTGCTGCTTTATACAGCGCTTATCACAGTTTTTGCACTGTGTTCACACTGGTCCCAGTCGAACACGATACAATTTTAGTCTTTTTTAATTCTCAAGGCCAATAATTCAATTCAACGTATCTCCGCTGTTTTTCGGGATACATGGACAATTCGATACGCGTTCTACTCCACATTTGCTGCTTTATACAGCGCTTATCACAGTTTTTGCACTGTGTTCACACTGGTCCCAGTCGAACACGATACAATTTTAGTCTTTTTTAATTCTCAAGGCCAATAATTAAATTCAACGTAGATCCTCTATTTTTCGGGATACATGGACAATTCGATACGCGTTCTACTCCACATTTGCTGCTTTATACAGCGCTTATCACAGTTTTTGCACTGTGTTCACACTGGTCCCAGTCGAATCCGATACAATTTTAGTCTTTTTTAATTCTCAAGGCCAATAATTAAATTCAACGTAGATCCTCTATTTATCGGGATACATGGACAATTCGATACGCGTTCTACTCCACATTTGCTGCATTATACAGCGCTTATCACAGTTTTTGCACTGTGTTCACACTGGTTCCAGTCGAACACGATACAATTTTTGTCCTTTTTAATTGTCAAGGCCAATAATTAAATTCAACGTAGATCCTCTATTTTTCGGGATACATGGACAATTCGATACGCGTTCTACTCCACATTTGCTGCTTTATACAGCGCTTATCACAGTTTTTGCACTGTGTTCACACTGGTCCCAGTCGAACACGATACAATTTTAGTCTTTTTTAATTCTCAAGGCCAATAATTAAATTCAACGTAGATCCTCTATTTTTCGGGATACATGGACAATTCGATACGCGTTCTACTCCACATTTGCTGCTTTATACAGCGCATATCATAATGTTTGCGCTGTGTTCACACTGTTTCCAGTCGAACACGATACAATTTTAGTCTTTTTTAATTCTCAAGGCCAATAATTAAATTCAACGTAGATCCTCTATTTTTCGGGATACATGGACAATTCGATACGCGTTCTACTCCACATTTGCTGCTTTATACAGCGCTTATCACAGTTTTTGCACTGTGTTCACACTGGTCCCAGTCGAACACGATACAATTTTAGTCTTTTTTAATTCTCAAGGCCAATAATTAAATTCAACGTAGATCCTCTATTTTTCGGGATACATGGACAATTCGATACGCGTTCTACTCCACATTTGCTGCTTTATACAGCGCATATCATAATGTTTGCGCTGTGTTCACACTGGTTCCAGTCGAACACGATACAATTTTAGTCTTTTTTAATTCTCAAGGCCAATAATTCAATTCAACGTATCTCCGCTGTTTTTCGGGATACATGGACAATTCGATACGCGTTCTACTCCACATTTGCTGCTTTATACAGCGCTTATCACAGTTTTTGCACTGTGTTCACACTGGTCCCAGTCGAACACGATACAATTTTAGTCTTTTTTAATTCTCAAGGCCAATAATTAAATTCAACGTAGATCCTCTATTTTTCGGGATACATGGACAATTCGATACGCGTTCTACTCCACATTTGCTGCTTTATACAGCGCTTATCACAGTTTTTGCACTGTGTTCACACTGGTCCCAGTCGAATCCGATACAATTTTAGTCTTTTTTAATTCTCAAGGCCAATAATTAAATTCAACGTAGATCCTCTATTTATCGGGATACATGGACAATTCGATACGCGTTCTACTCCACATTTGCTGCATTATACAGCGCTTATCACAGTTTTTGCACTGTGTTCACACTGGTTCCAGTCGAACACGATACAATTTTTGTCCTTTTTAATTGTCAAGGCCAATAATTAAATTCAACGTAGATCCTCTATTTTTCGGGATACATGGACAATTCGATACGCGTTCTACTCCACATTTGCTGCTTTATACAGCGCTTATCACAGTTTTTGCACTGTGTTCACACTGGTCCCAGTCGAACACGATACAATTTTAGTCTTTTTTAATTCTCAAGGCCAATAATTAAATTCAACGTAGATCCTCTATTTTTCGGGATACATGGACAATTCGATACGCGTTCTACTCCACATTTGCTGCTTTATACAGCGCATATCATAATGTTTGCGCTGTGTTCACACTGTTTCCAGTCGAACACGATACAATTTTAGTCTTTTTTAATTCTCAAGGCCAATAATTAAATTCAACGTAGATCCTCTATTTTTCGGGATACATGGACAATTCGATACGCGTTCTACTCCACATTTGCTGCTTTATACAGCGCTTATCACAGTTTTTGCACTGTGTTCACACTGGTCCCAGTCGAACACGATACAATTTTAGTCTTTTTTAATTCTCAAGGCCAATAATTAAATTCAACGTAGATCCTCTATTTTTCGGGATACATGGACAATTCGATACGCGTTCTACTCCACATTTGCTGCTTTATACAGCGCATATCATAATGTTTGCGCTGTGTTCACACTGGTTCCAGTCGAACACGATACAATTTTAGTCTTTTTTAATTCTCAAGGCCAATAATTCAATTCAACGTATCTCCGCTGTTTTTCGGGATACATGGACAATTCGATACGCGTTCTACTCCACATTTGCTGCTTTATACAGCGCTTATCACAGTTTTTGCACTGTGTTCACACTGGTCCCAGTCGAACACGATAAAATTTTAGTCTTTTTTAATTCTCAAGGCCAATAATTAAATTCAACGTAGATCCTCTATTTTTCGGGATACATGGACAATTCGATACGCGTTCTACTCCACATTTGCTGCTTTATACAGCGCTTCTAACAGTTTTTGCACTGTGTTCACACTGGTCCCAGTCGAGCACGATACAATTTTAGTCTTTTTTAATTCTCAAGGCCAATAATTAAATTCAACGTAGATCCTCCATTTTTCGGGATACATGGACAATTCGATACGCGTTCTACTCCACATTTGCTGCTTTATACAGCGCTTCTAACAGTTTTTGCACTGTGTTCACACTGGTCCCAGTCGAGCACGATACAATTTTAGTCTTTTTTAATTCTCAAGGCCAATAATTAAATTCAACGTAGATCCTCCATTTTTCGGGATACATGGACAATTCGATACGCGTTCTACTCCACATTTGCTGCTTTATACAGCGCTTATCACAGTTTTTGCACTGTGTTCACACTGGTCCCAGTCGAACACGATACAATTTTAGTCTTTTTTAATTCTCAAGGCCAATAATTAAATTCAACGTAGATCCTCTATTTTTCGGGATACATGGACAATTCGATACGCGTTCTACTCCACATTTGCTGCTTTATACAGCGCTTATCACAGTTTTTGCACTGTGTTCACACTGGTCCCAGTCGAATCCGATACAATTTTAGTCTTTTTTAATTCTCAAGGCCAATAATTAAATTCAACGTAGATCCTCTATTTATCGGGATACATGGACAATTCGATACGCGTTCTACTCCACATTTGCTGCTTTATACAGCGCTTATCACAGTTTTTGCACTGTGTTCACACTGGTCCGAGTGAAATCCGATGCAATTTTAGTCTTTTTTAATTCTCAAGGCCATTAATTCAATTCAACGTATCTCCGCTGTTTTTCGGGATACATGGACAATTCGATACGCGTTCTACTCCACATTTGCTGCTTTATACAGCGCTTATCACAGTTTTTGCACTGTGTTCACACTGGTCCCAGTCGAACACGATACAATTTTAGTCTTTTTTAATTCTCAAGGCCAATAATTCAATTCAACGTAGAGCCTCTATTTTTCGGGATACATGGACAATTCGATACGCGTTCTACTCCACATTTGCTGCTTTATACAGCGCTTATCACAGTTTTTGCACTGTGTTCACACTGGTCCCAGTCGAACACGATACAATTTTAGTCTTTTTTAATTCTCAAGGCCAATAATTAAATTCAACGTAGATCCTCTATTTTTCGGGATACATGGACAATTCGATACGCGTTCTACTCCACATTTGCTGCTTTATACAGCGCTTATCACAGTTTTTGCACTGTGTTCACACTGGTCCCAGTCGAATCCGATACAATTTTAGTCTTTTTTAATTCTCAAGGCCAATAATTAAATTCAACGTAGATCCTCTATTTATCGGGATACATGGACAATTCGATACGCGTTCTACTCCACATTTGCTGCTTTATACAGCGCTTATCACAGTTTTTGCACTGTGTTCACACTGGTCCGAGTGAAATCCGATGCAATTTTAGCCTTTTTTAATTCTCAAGGCCATTAATTCAATTCAACGTATCTCCGCTGTTTTTCGGGATACATGGACAATTCGATACGCGTTCTACTCCACATTTGCTGCTTTATACAGCGCTTATCACAGTTTTTGCACTGTGTTCACACTGGTCCCAGTCGAACACGATACAATTTTAGTCTTTTTTAATTCTCAAGGCCAATAATTAAATTCAACGTAGATCCTCTATTTTTCGGGATACATGGACAATTCGATACGCGTTCTACTCCACATTTGCTGCTTTATACAGCGCATATCAGAATGTTTGCACAGTGTTCACACTGGTCCCAGTCGAATCCGATACAATTTTAGTCTTTTTTAATTCTCAAGGCCAATAATTAAATTCAACGTAGATCCTCTATTTTTCGGGATACATGGACAATTCGATACGCGTTCTACTCCACATTTGCTGCTTTATACAGCGCTTATCACAGTTTTTGCACTGTGTTCACACTGGTCCGAGTCAAATCCGATACAATTTTAGTCTTTTTTAATTCTCAAGGTCAATAATTCCATTCAACGTAGATCCTCTATTTTTCGGGATACATGGACAATTCGATACGCGTTCTACTCCACATTTGCTGCTTTATACAGCGCTTATCACAGTTTTTGCACTGTGTTCACACTGGTTCCAGTCGAACACGATACAATTTTAGTCTTTTTTAATTCTCAAGGCCAATAATTAGATTCAACGTAGATCCTCTATTTTTCGGGATACATGGACAATTCGATACGCGTTCTACTCCACATTTGCTGCTTTATACAGCGCTTATCACAGTTTTTGCACTGTGTTCACACTGGTCCCAGTCGAACACGATACAATTTTAGTCTTTTTTAATTCTCAAGGCCAATAATTAAATTCAACGTAGATCCTCTATTTTTCGGGATACATGGACAATTCGATACGCGTTCTACTCCACATTTGCTGCTTTATACAGCGCATATCATAATGTTTGCGCTGTGTTCACACTGTTTCCAGTCGAACACGATACAATTTTAGTCTTTTTTAATTCTCAAGGCCAGGAATTCAATTCAACTTATCTCCGCTGTTTTTCGGGATACATGGACAATTCGATACGCGTTCTACTCCACATTTGCTGCTTTATACAGCGCTTATCACAGTTTTTGCACTGTGTTCACACTGGTCCCAGTCGAACACGATACAATTTTAGTCTTTTTTAATTCTCAAGGCCAAGAATTCAATTCAACTTATCTCCGCTGTTTTTCGGGATACATGGACAATTCGATACGCGTTCTACTCCACATTTGCTGCTTTATACAGCGCTTATCACAGTTTCTGCACTGTGTTCACACTGGTCCCAGTCGAATCCGATACAATTTTAGTCTTTTTTAATTCTCAAGGCCAATAATTAAATTCAACGTAGATCCTCTATTTTTCGGGATACATGGACAATTCGATACGCGTTCTACTCCACATTTGCTGCTTTATACAGCGCTTATCACAGTTTTTGCACTGTGTTCACACTGGTCCCAGTCGAACACGATACAATTTTAGTCTTTTTTAATTCTCAAGGCCAATAATTAAATTCAACGTAGATCCTCTATTTTTCGGGATACATGGACAATTCGATACGCGTTCTACTCCACATTTGCTGCTTTATACAGCGCTTATCACAGTTTTTGCACTGTGTTCACACTGGTCCCAGTCGAACACGATACAATTTTAGTCTTTTTTAATTCTCAAGGCCAATAATTAAATTCAACGTAGATCCTCTATTTTTCGGGATACATGGACAATTCGATACGCGTTCTACTCCACATTTGCTGCTTTATACAGCGCTTATCACAGTTTTTGCACTGTGTTCACACTGGTCCCAGTCGAACACGATACAATTTTAGTCTTTTTTAATTCTCAAGGCCAATAATTCAATTCAACGTAGAGCCTCTATTTTTCGGGATACATGGACAATTCGATACGCGTTCTACTCCACATTTGCTGCTTTATACAGCGCTTATCACAGTTTTTGCACTGTGTTCACACTGGTCCCAGTCGAACACGATACAATTTTAGTCTTTTTTAATTCTCAAGGCCAATAATTAAATTCAACGTAGATCCTCTATTTTTCGGGATACATGGACAATTCGATACGTGTTCTACTCCACATTTGCTGCTTTATACAGCGCTTATCACAGTTTTTGCACTGTGTTCACACTGGTCCGAGTCAAATCCGATACAATTTTAGTCTTTTTTAATTCTCAAGGCCAATAATTCAATTCAACGTATCTCCGCTGTTTTTCGGGATACATGGACAATTCGGTACGCGTTCTACTCCACATTTGCTGCTTTATACTGCGCATATCAGAATGTTTGCACTGTGTTCACACTGGTCCCAGTCGAACACGATACAATTTTAGTCTTTTTTAATTCTCAAGGCCAACAATTAAATTCAACGTAGATCCTCTATTTTTCGGGATACATGGACAATTCGATACGGGTTCTACTCCACATTGGCTGCTTTATACAGCGCATATCAGGATGTTTGCACTGTGTTCACACTGGTCCCAGTCGAATCCGATACAATTTTAGTCTTTTTTAATTCTCAAGGCCAATAATTCAATTCAACGTATCTCCGCTGTTTTTCGGGATACATGGACAATTCGGTACGCGTTCTACTCCACATTTGCTGCTTTATACAGCGCTTATCACAGTTTTTGCACTGTGTTCACACTGGTCCCAGTCGAACACGATACAATTTTAGTCTTTTTTAATTCTCAAGGCCAAGAATTCAATTCAACTTATCTCCGCTGTTTTTCGGGATACATGGACAATTCGATACGCGTTCTACTCCACATTTGCTGCTTTATACAGCGCTTATCACAGTTTCTGCACTGTGTTCACACTGGTCCCAGTCGAATCCGATACAATTTTAGTCTTTTTTAATTCTCAAGGCCAATAATTAAATTCAACGTAGATCCTCTATTTTTCGGGATACATGGACAATTCGATACGCGTTCTACTCCACATTTGCTGCTTTATACAGCGCTTATCACAGTTTTTGCACTGTGTTCACACTGGTCCCAGTCGAACACGATACAATTTTAGTCTTTTTTAATTCTCAAGGCCAATAATTAAATTCAACGTAGATCCTCTATTTTTCGGGATACATGGACAATTCGATACGCGTTCTACTCCACATTTGCTGCTTTATACAGCGCTTATCACAGTTTTTGCACTGTGTTCACACTGGTCCCAGTCGAACACGATACAATTTTAGTCTTTTTTAATTCTCAAGGCCAATAATTAAATTCAACGTAGATCCTCTATTTTTCGGGATACATGGACAATTCGATACGCGTTCTACTCCACATTTGCTGCTTTATACAGCGCTTATCACAGTTTTTGCACTGTGTTCACACTGGTCCCAGTCGAACACGATACAATTTTAGTCTTTTTTAATTCTCAAGGCCAATAATTCAATTCAACGTAGAGCCTCTATTTTTCGGGATACATGGACAATTCGATACGCGTTCTACTCCACATTTGCTGCTTTATACAGCGCTTATCACAGTTTTTGCACTGTGTTCACACTGGTCCCAGTCGAACACGATACAATTTTAGTCTTTTTTAATTCTCAAGGCCAATAATTAAATTCAACGTAGATCCTCTATTTTTCGGGATACATGGACAATTCGATACGTGTTCTACTCCACATTTGCTGCTTTATACAGCGCTTATCACAGTTTTTGCACTGTGTTCACACTGGTCCGAGTCAAATCCGATACAATTTTAGTCTTTTTTAATTCTCAAGGCCAATAATTCAATTCAACGTATCTCCGCTGTTTTTCGGGATACATGGACAATTCGGTACGCGTTCTACTCCACATTTGCTGCTTTATACTGCGCATATCAGAATGTTTGCACTGTGTTCACACTGGTCCCAGTCGAACACGATACAATTTTAGTCTTTTTTAATTCTCAAGGCCAACAATTAAATTCAACGTAGATCCTCTATTTTTCGGGATACATGGACAATTCGATACGGGTTCTACTCCACATTGGCTGCTTTATACAGCGCATATCAGGATGTTTGCACTGTGTTCACACTGGTCCCAGTCGAATCCGATACAATTTTAGTCTTTTTTAATTCTCAAGGCCAATAATTCAATTCAACGTATCTCCGCTGTTTTTCGGGATACATGGACAATTCGGTACGCGTTCTACTCCACATTTGCTGCTTTATACAGCGCTTATCACAGTTTTTGCACTGTGTTCACACTGGTCCGAGTCAAATCCTATACAATTTTAGTCTTTTTTAATTCTCAAGGCCAATAATTCAATTCAACGTATCTCCGCTGTTTTTCGGGATACATGGACAATTCGATACGCGTTCTACTCCACATTTGCTGCTTTATACTGCGCATATCAGAATGTTTGCACTGTGTTCACACTGGTCCCAGTCGAATCCGATACAATTTTAGTCTTTTTTAATTCTCAAGGCCAATAATTAAATTCAACGTAGATCCTCTATTTTTCGGGATACATGGACAATTCGATACGCGTTCTACTCCACATTTGCTGCTTTATACAGCGCATATCAGAATGTTTGCACTGTGTTCACACTGGTCCCAGTCGAATCCGATACAATTTTAGTCTTTTTTAATTCTCAAGGCCAATAATTAAATTCAACGTAGATCCTCTGTTTTTCGGGATACATGGACAATTCGATACGCGTTCTACGCTACATTTGCTGCTTTATACAGCGCTTATCACAGTTTTTGCACTGTGTTCACACTGGTCCCAGTCGAACACGATACGATTTTAGTCTTTTTTAATTCTCAAGGCCAATAATTAAATTCAACGTAGATCCTCTGTTTTTCGGGATACATGGACAATTCGATACGCGTTCTACTCCACATTTGCTGCTTTATACAGCGCTTATCACAGTTTTTGCACTGTGTTCACACTGGTCCGAGACAAATCCGATACAATTTTAGTCTTTTTTAATTCTCAAGGCCAATAATTCAATTCAACGTAGATCCTCTATTTTTCGGGATACATGGAAAATTCGATACGCGTTCTACTCCACATTTGCTGCTTTATACAGCGCATATCATAATGTTTGCGCTGTGTTCACACTGGTCCCAGTCGAATCCGATACAATTTTAGTCTTTTTTAATTCTCAAGGCCAATAATTAAATTCAACGTATCTCGGCTGTTTTTCGGGATACATGGACAATTCAATACGCGTTCTACTCCACATTTGCTGCTTTATACAGCGCTTATCACAGTTTTTGCACTGTGTTCACACTGGTCCCAGTCGAATCCGATACAATTTTAGTCTTTTTTAATTCTCAAGGCCAATAATTAAATTCAACGTAGATCCTCTATTTTTCGGGATACATGGACAATTCGATACGCGTTCTACTCCAAATTTGCTCCTTTATACAGCGCATATCAGAATGTTTGCACTGTGTTCACACTGGTCCCAGTCGAATCCGATACAATTTTAGTCTTTTTTAATTCTCAAGGCCAATAATTAAATTCAACGTAGATCCTCTATTTTTCGGGATACATGGACAATTCGATACGCGTTCTACTCCACATTTGCTGCTTTATACAGCGCTTATCACAGTTTTGCACTGTGTTCACACTGGTCCCATTCGAACACGATACAATTTCAGTCTTTTTTAATTCTCAAGGCCAATAATTCAATTCAACGTATCTCCGCTGTTTTTCGGGATACATGGACAATTCGATACGCGTTCTACTCCACATTTGCTGCTTTATACAGCGCATATCATAATGTTTGCACTGTGTTCACACTGGTCCCAGTCGAATCCGATACAATTTTAGTCTTTTTTAATTCTCAAGGCCAATAATTAAATTCAACGTAGATCCTCTATTTTTCGGGATACATGGACAATTCGATACGCGTTCTACGCTACATTTGCTGCTTTATACAGCGCTTATCACAGTTTTTGCACTGTGTTCACACTGGTCCCAGTCGAACACGATACAATTTTAGTCTTTTTTAATTCTCAAGGCCAATAATTAAATTCAACGTAGATCCTCTGTTTTTCGGGATACATGGACAATTCGATACGCGTTCTACGTTACATTTGCTGCTTTATACAGCGCATATCATAATGTTTGCGCTGTGTTCACACTGGTTCCAGTCGAACACGATACAATTTTAGTCTTTTTTAATTCTCAAGGCCAATAATTAAATTCAACGTAGATCCTCTATTTTTCGGGATACATGGACAATTCGATACGCGTTCTACTCCACATTTGCTGCTTTATACAGCGCTTATCAGAGTTTTTGAACTGTGTTCACATTGGTCCCAGTCGAATCCGATACAATTTTAGTCTTTTTTAATTCTCAAGGCCAATAATTAAATTCAACGTAGATCCTCTATTTTTCGGGATACATGGACATTTCGATACGCGTTCTACTCCACATTTGCTGCTTTATACAGCGCATATCATAATGTTTGCGCTGTGTTCACACTGGTTCCAGTCGAACACGATACAATTTTAGTCTTTTTTAATTCTCAAGGCCAATAATTAAATTCAACGTAGATCCTCTATTTTTCGGGATACATGGACTATTCGATACGCGTTCTACTCCACATTTGCTGCTTTATACAGCGCTTATGACAGTTTTTGCACTGTGTTCACACTGGTCCCAGTCGAATCCGATACAATTTTAGTCTTTTTTAATTCTCAAGGCCAATAATTCAATTCAACGAATCTCCGCTGTTTTTCGGGATACATGGACAATTCAATACGCGTTCTACTCCACATTTGCTGCTTTATACAGCGCATATCATAATGTTTGCGCTGTGTTCACACTGGTTCCAGACGAACACGATACAATTTTAGTCTTTTTTAATTCTCAAGGCCAATAATTAAATTCAACGTAGATTCTCTATTTTTCGGGATACATGGACAATTCGATACGCGTTCTACTCCACATTTGCTGCTTTATACAGCGCTTATCACAGTTTTTGCTCTGTGTTCACACTGGTCCCAGTCGAACACTATACAATTTTAGTCTTTTTCAATTCTCAAGGCCAATAATTAAATTCAACGTAGATCCTCTATTTTTCGGGATACATGGACAATTCGATACGCGTTCTACTCCACATTTGCTGCTTTATACAGCGCTTATCACAGTTTTTGCACTGTGTTCACACTGGTCCCAGTCGAACACGATACAATTTTTGTCTTTTTTAATTCTCAAGGCCAATAATTAAATTCAAAGTAGATCCTCTATTTTTCGGGATACATGGACAATTCGATACGCGTTCTAATCCACATTTGCTGCTTTATACAGCGCATATCAGAATGTTTGCACTGTGTTCACACTGGTTCCAGTCGAACACGATACAATTTTAGTCTTTTTTAATTCTCAAGGCCAATAATTAAATTCAACGTATCTCCGCTGTTTTTCGGGATAAATGGACAATTCGATACGCGTTCTACTCCACATTTGCTGCTTTATACAGCGCATATCATAATGATTGCGCTGTGTTCACACTGGTCCCAGTCGAATCCGATACAATTTTAGTCTTTTTTAATTCTCAAGGCCAATAATTAAATTCAACGTAGATCCTCTATTTTTCGGGATACATGGACAATTCGATACGCGTTCTACTCCACATTTGCTGCTTTATACAGCGCTTATCACAGTTTTTGCACTGTGTTCACACTGGTCCCAGTCGAACACGATACAATTTTAGTTTTTTTTAATTCTCAAGGCCAATAATTAAATTCAACGTAGATCCTCTATTTTTCGGGATACATGGACAATTCGATATGCGTTCTACTCCACATTTGCTGCTTTATACAGCGCTTATCACAGTTTTTGCACTGTGTTCACACTGGTCCCAGTCGAATCCGATACAATTTTAGTCTTTTTTAATTTTCAAGGCCAATAATTCAATTCAACGTATCTCCGCTGTTTTTCGGGTTACATGGACAATTCGATACGCGTTCTACTCCACATTTGCTGCTTTATACAGCGCATATCAGAATGTTTGCACTGTGTTCACACTGGTCCCAGTCGAATCCGATACAATTTTAGTCTTTTTTAATTCTCAAGGCCAATAATTAAATTCAAAGTAGATCCTCTATTTTTCGGGATACATGGACAATTCGATACGCGTTCTACGCTACATTTGCTGCTTTATACAGCGCTTATCACAGTTTTTGCACTGTGTTCACACTGGTCCCAGTCGAACACGATACAATTTTAGTCTTTTTTAATTCTCAAGGCCAATAATTAAATTCAACGTAGATCCTCTGTTTTTCGGGATACATGGACAATTCGATACGCGTTCTACGTTACATTTGCTGCTTTATACAGCGCATATCATAATGTTTGCGCTGTGTTCACACTGGTTCCAGTCGAACACGATACAATTTTAGTCTTTTTTAATTCTCAAGGCCAATAATTAAATTCAACGTAGATCCTCTATTTTTCGGGATACATGGACAATTCGATACGCGTTCTACTCCACATTTGCTGCTTTATACAGCGCTTATCAGAGTTTTTGAACTGTGTTCACATTGGTCCCAGTCGAATCCGATACAATTTTAGTCTTTTTTAATTCTCAAGGCCAATAATTAAATTCAACGTAGATCCTCTATTCTTCGGGATACATGGACATTTCGATACGCGTTCTACTCCACATTTGCTGCTTTATACAGCGCATATCATAATGTTTGCGCTGTGTTCACACTGGTTCCAGTCGAACACGATACAATTTTAGTCTTTTTTAATTCTCAAGGCCAATAATTAAATTCAACGTAGATCCTCTATTTTTCGGGATACATGGACAATTCGATACGCGTTCTACGTTACATTTGCTGCTTTATACAGCGCATATCATAATGTTTGCGCTGTGTTCACACTGGTTCCAGTCGAACACGATACAATTTTAGTCTTTTTTAATTCTCAAGGCCAATAATTAAATTCAACGTAGATCCTCTATTTTTCGGGATACATGGACAATTCGATACGCGTTCTACTCCACATTTGCTGCTTTATACAGCGCTTATCACAGTTTTTGCACTGTGTTCACACTGGTCCCAGTCGAACACGATACAATTTTAGTCTTTTTTAATTCTCAAGGCCAATAATTAAATTCAACGTAGATCCTCTGTTTTTCGGGATACATGGACAATTCGATACGCGTTCTACGTTACATTTGCTGCTTTATACAGCGCATATCATAATGTTTGCGCTGTGTTCACACTGGTTCCAGTCGAACACGATACAATTTTAGTCTTTTTTAATTCTCAAGGCCAATAATTAAATTCAACGTAGATCCTCTATTTTTCGGGATACATGGACAATTCGATACGCGTTCTACTCCACATTTGCTGCTTTATACAGCGCTTATCAGAGTTTTTGAACTGTGTTCACATTGGTCCCAGTCGAATCCGATACAATTTTAGTCTTTTTTAATTCTCAAGGCCAATAATTAAATTCAACGTAGATCCTCTATTTTTCGGGATACATGGACATTTCGATACGCGTTCTACTCCACATTTGCTGCTTTATACAGCGCATATCATAATGTTTGCGCTGTGTTCACACTGGTTCCAGTCGAACACGATACAATTTTAGTCTTTTTTAATTCTCAAGGCCAATAATTAAATTCAACGTAGATCCTCTATTTTTCGGGATACATGGACTATTCGATACGCGTTCTACTCCACATTTGCTGCTTTATACAGCGCTTATGACAGTTTTTGCACTGTGTTCACACTGGTCCCAGTCGAATCCGATACAATTTTAGTCTTTTTTAATTCTCAAGGCCAATAATTCAATTCAACGAATCTCCGCTGTTTTTCGGGATACATGGACAATTCAATACGCGTTCTACTCCACATTTGCTGCTTTATACAGCGCATATCATAATGTTTGCGCTGTGTTCACACTGGTTCCAGACGAACACGATACAATTTTAGTCTTTTTTAATTCTCAAGGCCAATAATTAAATTCAACGTAGATCCTCTATTTTTCGGGATACATGGACAATTCGATACGCGTTCTACTCCACATTTGCTGCTTTATACAGCGCTTATCACAGTTTTTGCTCTGTGTTCACACTGGTCCCAGTCGAACACTATACAATTTTAGTCTTTTTCAATTCTCAAGGCCAATAATTAAATTCAACGTAGATCCTCTATTTTTCGGGATACATGGACAATTCGATACGCGTTCTACTCCACATTTGCTGCTTTATACAGCGCTTATCACAGTTTTCGCACTGTGTTCACACTGGTCCCAGTCGAACACGATACAATTTTAGTCTTTTTTAATTCTCAAGGCCAATAATTAAATTCAAAGTAGATCCTCTATTTTTCGGGATACATGGACAATTCGATACGCGTTCTAATCCACATTTGCTGCTTTATACAGCGCATATCAGAATGTTTGCACTGTGTTCACACTGGTTCCAGTCGAACACGATACAATTTTAGTCTTTTTTAATTCTCAAGGCCAATAATTAAATTCAACGTATCTCCGCTGTTTTTCGGGATAAATGGACAATTCGATACGCGTTCTACTCCACATTTGCTGCTTTATACAGCGCATATCATAATGATTGCGCTGTGTTCACACTGGTCCCAGTCGAATCCGATACAATTTTAGTCTTTTTTAATTCTCAAGGCCAATAATTAAATTCAACGTAGATCCTCTATTTTTCGGGATACATGGACAATTCGATACGCGTTCTACTCCACATTTGCTGCTTTATACAGCGCTTATCACAGTTTTTGCACTGTGTTCACACTGGTCCCAGTCGAACACGATACAATTTTAGTTTTTTTTAATTCTCAAGGCCAATAATTAAATTCAACGTAGATCCTCTATTTTTCGGGATACATGGACAATTCGATATGCGTTCTACTCCACATTTGCTGCTTTATACAGCGCTTATCACAGTTTTTGCACTGTGTTCACACTGGTCCCAGTCGAATCCGATACAATTTTAGTCTTTTTTAATTTTCAAGGCCAATAATTCAATTCAACGTATCTCCGCTGTTTTTCGGGTTACTTGGACAATTCGATACGCGTTCTACTCCACATTTGCTGCTTTATACAGCGCATATCAGAATGTTTGCACTGTGTTCACACTGGTCCCAGTCGAATCCGATACAATTTTAGTCTTTTTTAATTCTCAAGGCCAATAATTAAATTCAACGTAGATCCTCTATTTTTCGGGATACATGGACAATTCGATACGCGTTCTACGCTACATTTGCTGCTTTATACAGCGCTTATCACAGTTTTTGCACTGTGTTCACACTGGTCCCAGTCGAACACGATACAATTTTAGTCTTTTTTAATTCTCAAGGCCAATAATTAAATTCAACGTAGATCCTCTGTTTTTCGGGATACATGGACAATTCGATACGCGTTCTACGTTACATTTGCTGCTTTATACAGCGCATATCATAATGTTTGCGCTGTGTTCACACTGGTTCCAGTCGAACACGATACAATTTTAGTCTTTTTTAATTCTCAAGGCCAATAATTAAATTCAACGTAGATCCTCTATTTTTCGGGATACATGGACAATTCGATACGCGTTCTACTCCACATTTGCTGCTTTATACAGCGCTTATCAGAGTTTTTGAACTGTGTTCACATTGGTCCCAGTCGAATCCGATACAATTTTAGTCTTTTTTAATTCTCAAGGCCAATAATTAAATTCTACGTAGATCCTCTATTCTTCGGGATACATGGACATTTCGATACGCGTTCTACTCCACATTTGCTGCTTTATACAGCGCATATCATAATGTTTGCGCTGTGTTCACACTGGTTCCAGTCGAACACGATACAATTTTAGTCTTTTTTAATTCTCAAGGCCAATAATTAAATTCAACGTAGATCCTCTATTTTTCGGGATACATGGACTATTCGATACGCGTTCTACTCCACATTTGCTGCTTTATACAGCGCTTATGACAGTTTTTGCACTGTGTTCACACTGGTCCCAGTCGAATCCGATACAATTTTACTCTTTTTTAATTCTCAAGGCCAATAATTCAATTCAACGAATCTCCGCTGTTTTTCGGGATACATGGACAATTCAATACGCGTTCTACTCCACATTTGCTGCTTTATACAGCGCATATCATAATGTTTGCGCTGTGTTCACACTGGTTCCAGACGAACACGATACAATTTTAGTCTTTTTTAATTCTCAAGGCCAATAATTAAATTCAACGTAGATCCTCTATTTTTCGGGATACATGGACAATTCGATACGCGTTCTACTCCACATTTGCTGCTTTATACAGCGCTTATCACAGTTTTTGCTCTGTGTTCACACTGGTCCCAGTCGAACACTATACAATTTTAGTCTTTTTCAATTCTCAAGGCCAATAATTAAATTCAACGTAGATCCTCTATTTTTCGGGATACATGGACAATTCGATACGCGTTCTACTCCACATTTGCTGCTTTATACAGCGCTTATCACAGTTTTTGCACTGTGTTCACACTGGTCCCAGTCGAACACGATACAATTTTAGTCTTTTTTAATTCTCAAGGCCAATAATTAAATTCAAAGTAGATCCTCTATTTTTCGGGATACATGGACAATTCGATACGCGTTCTAATCCACATTTGCTGCTTTATACAGCGCATATCAGAATGTTTGCACTGTGTTCACACTGGTTCCAGTCGAACACGATACAATTTTAGTCTTTTTTAATTCTCAAGGCCAATAATTAAATTCAACGTATCTCCGCTGTTTTTCGGGATAAATGGACAATTCGATACGCGTTCTACTCCACATTTGCTGCTTTATACAGCGCATATCATAATGTTTGCGCTGTGTTCACACTGGTCCCAGTCGAATCCGATACAATTTTAGTCTTTTTTAATTCTCAAGGCCAATAATTAAATTCAACGTAGATCCTCTATTTTTCGGGATACATGGACAATTCGATACGCGTTCTACTCCACATTTGCTGCTTTATACAGCGCTTATCACAGTTTTTGCACTGTGTTCACACTGGTCCCAGTCGAACACGATACAATTTTAGTCTTTTTTAATTCTCAAGGCCAATAATTAAATTCAACGTAGATCCTCTATTTTTCGGGATACATGGACAATTCGATATGCGTTCTACTCCACATTTGCTGCTTTATACAGCGCTTATCACAGTTTTTGCACTGTGTTCACACTGGTCCCAGTCGAATCCGATACAATTTTAGTCTTTTTTAATTTTCAAGGCCAATAATTCAATTCAACGTATCTCCGCTGTTTTTCGGGTTACATGGACAATTCGATACGCGTTCTACTCCACATTTGCTGCTTTATACAGCGCATATCAGAATGTTTGCACTGTGTTCACACTGGTCCCAGTCGAATCCGATACAATTTTAGTCTTTTTTAATTCTCAAGGCCATTAATTAAATTCAAAGTAGATCCTCTACTTTTCGAGATACATGGACAATTCGATACGCGTTCTACTCCAAATTTGCTGCTTTATACAGCGCTTTTCACAGTTTTTGCACTGTGTTCACACTGGTCCCAGTCGAACACGATACAATTTTAGTCTTTTTTAATTCTCAAGGCCAATAATTAAATTCAACGTAGATCCTCTATTTTTCGGGATACATGGACAATTCGATACGCGTTCTACTCCACATTTGCTGCTTTATACAGCGCATATCATAATGTTTGCGCTGCGTTCACACTGGTTCCAGTCGAACACGATACAATTTTAGTCTTTTTTAATTCTCAAGGCCAATAATTAAATTCAACGTAGATCCTCTATTTTTCGGGATACATGGACAATTCGATACGCGTTCTACTCCACATTTGCTGCTTTATACAGCGCATATCATAATGTTTGCGCTGTGTTCAAACTGGTTCCAGTCGAACACGATACAATTTTAGTCTTTTTTAATTCTCAAGGAGAATAATTAAATTCAACGTAGATCCTCTATTTTTCGGGATACATGGACAATTCGATACGCGTTCTACTCCACATTTGCTGCTTTATACAGCGCTTATCACAGTTTTTGCACTGTGTTCACACTGGTCCCAGTCGAACACTATACAATTTTAGTCTTTTTCAATTCTCAAGGCCAATAATTAAATTCAACGTAGATCCTCTATTTTTCGGGATACATGGACAATTCGATACGCGTTCTACTCCACATTTGCTGCTTTATACAGCGCTTATCACAGTTTTTGCACTGTGTTCACACTGGTCCCAGTCGAACACGATACAATTTTAGTCTTTTTTAATTCTCAAGGCCAATAATTAAATTCAAAGTAGATCCTCTATTTTTCGGGATACATGGACAATTCGATACGCGTTCTAATCCACATTTGCTGCTTTATACAGCGCATATCAGAATGTTTGCACTGTGTTCACACTGGTCCCAGTCGAATCCGATACAATTTTAGTCTTTTTTAATTTTCAAGGCCAATAATTCAATTCAACGTATCTCCGCTGTTTTTCGGGTTACATGGACAATTCGATACGCGTTCTACTCCACATTTGCTGCTTTATACAGCGCATATCAGAATGTTTGCACTGTGTTCACACTGGTCCCAGTCGAATCCGATACAATTTTAGTCTTTTTTAATTCTCAAGGCCATTAATTAAATTCAAAGTAGATCCTCTACTTTTCGAGATACATGGACAATTCGATACGCGTTCTACTCCAAATTTGCTGCTTTATACAGCGCTTTTCACAGTTTTTGCACTGTGTTCACACTGGTCCCAGTCGAACACGATACAATTTTAGTCTTTTTTAATTCTCAAGGCCAATAATTAAATTCAACGTAGATCCTCTATTTTTCGGGATACATGGACAATTCGATACGCGTTCTACTCCACATTTGCTGCTTTATACAGCGCATATCATAATGTTTGCGCTGCGTTCACACTGGTTCCAGTCGAACACGATACAATTTTAGTCTTTTTTAATTCTCAAGGCCAATAATTAGATTCAACGTAGATCCTCTATTTTTCGGGATACATGGACAATTCGATACGCGTTCTACTCCACATTTGCTGCTTTATACAGCGCTTATCACAGTTTTTGCACTGTGTTCACACTGGTTCCAGTCGAACACGATACAATTTTAGTCTTTTTTAATTCTCAAGGCCAATAATTAGATTCAACGTAGATCCTCTATTTTTCGGGATACATGGACAATTCGATACGCGTTCTACTCCACATTTGCTGCTTTATACAGCGCTTATCACAGTTTTTGCACTGTGTTCACACTGGTTCCAGTCGAACACGATACAATTTTAGTCTTTTTTAATTCTCAAGGCCAATAATTAGATTCAACGTAGATCCTCTATTTTTCGGGATACATGGACAATTCGATACGCGTTCTACTCCACATTTGCTGCTTTATACAGCGCTTATCACAGTTTTTGCACTGTGTTCACACTGGTTCCAGTCGAACACGATACAATTTTAGTCTTTTTTAATTCTCAAGGCCAATAATTAGATTCAACGTAGATCCTCTATTTTTCGGGATACATGGACAATTCGATACGCGTTCTACTCCACATTTGCTGCTTTATACAGCGCTTATCACAGTTTTTGCACTGTGTTCACACTGGTTCCAGTCGAACACGATACAATTTTAGTCTTTTTTAATTCTCAAGGCCAATAATTAGATTCAACGTAGATCCTCTATTTTTCGGGATACATGGACAATTCGATACGCGTTCTACTCCACATTTGCTGCTTTATACAGCGCTTATCACAGTTTTTGCACTGTGTTCACACTGGTTCCAGTCGAACACGATACAATTTTAGTCTTTTTTAATTCTCAAGGCCAATAATTAGATTCAACGTAGATCCTCTATTTTTCGGGATACATGGACAATTCGATACGCGTTCTACTCCACATTTGCTGCTTTATACAGCGCTTATCACAGTTTTTGCACTGTGTTCACACTGGTTCCAGTCGAACACGATACAATTTTAGTCTTTTTTAATTCTCAAGGCCAATAATTAGATTCAACGTAGATCCTCTATTTTTCGGGATACATGGACAATTCGATACGCGTTCTACTCCACATTTGCTGCTTTATACAGCGCTTATCACAGTTTTTGCACTGTGTTCACACTGGTTCCAGTCGAACACGATACAATTTTAGTCTTTTTTAATTCTCAAGGCCAATAATTAGATTCAACGTAGATCCTCTATTTTTCGGGATACATGGACAATTCGATACGCGTTCTACTCCACATTTGCTGCTTTATACAGCGCTTATCACAGTTTTTGCACTGTGTTCACACTGGTTCCAGTCGAACACGATACAATTTTAGTCTTTTTTAATTCTCAAGGCCAATAATTAGATTCAACGTAGATCCTCTATTTTTCGGGATACATGGACAATTCGATACGCGTTCTACTCCACATTTGCTGCTTTATACAGCGCTTATCACAGTTTTTGCACTGTGTTCACACTGGTTCCAGTCGAACACGATACAATTTTAGTCTTTTTTAATTCTCAAGGCCAATAATTAGATTCAACGTAGATCCTCTATTTTTCGGGATACATGGACAATTCGATACGCGTTCTACTCCACATTTGCTGCTTTATACAGCGCTTATCACAGTTTTTGCACTGTGTTCACACTGGTTCCAGTCGAACACGATACAATTTTAGTCTTTTTTAATTCTCAAGGCCAATAATTAGATTCAACGTAGATCCTCTATTTTTCGGGATACATGGACAATTCGATACGCGTTCTACTCCACCTTTGCTGCTTTATACAGCGCTTATCACAGTTTTTGCACTGTGTTCACACTGGTTCCAGTCGAACACGATACAATTTTAGTCTTTTTTAATTCTCAAGGCCAATAATTAGATTCAACGTAGATCCTCTATTTTTCGGGATACATGGACAATTCGATACGCGTTCTACTCCACATTTGCTGCTTTATACAGCGCTTATCACAGTTTTTGCACTGTGTTCACACTGGTTCCAGTCGAACACGATACAATTTTAGTCTTTTTTAATTCTCAAGGCCAATAATTAGATTCAACGTAGATCCTCTATTTTTCGGGATACATGGACAATTCGATACGCGTTCTACTCCACATTTGCTGCTTTATACAGCGCTTATCACAGTTTTTGCACTGTGTTCACACTGGTCCCAGTCGAACACGATACAATTTTAGTCTTTTTTAATTCTCAAGGCCAATAATTAAATTCAAAGTAGATCCTCTATTTTTCGGGATACATGGACAATTCGATACGCGTTCTACTCCACATTTGCTGCTTTATACAGCGCTTATCACAGTTTTTGCACTGTGTTCACACTGGTTCCAGTCGAACACGATACAATTTTAGTCTTTTTTAATTCTCAAGGCCAATAATTAGATTCAACGTAGATCCTCTATTTTTCGGGATACATGGACAATTCGATACGCGTTCTACTCCACCTTTGCTGCTTTATACAGCGCTTATCACAGTTTTTGCACTGTGTTCACACTGGTTCCAGTCGAACACGATACAATTTTAGTCTTTTTTAATTCTCAAGGCCAATAATTAGATTCAACGTAGATCCTCTATTTTTCGGGATACATGGACAATTCGATACGCGTTCTACTCCACATTTGCTGCTTTATACAGCGCTTATCACAGTTTTTGCACTGTGTTCACACTGGTTCCAGTCGAACACGATACAATTTTAGTCTTTTTTAATTCTCAAGGCCAATAATTAGATTCAACGTAGATCCTCTATTTTTCGGGATACATGGACAATTCGATACGCGTTCTACTCCACATTTGCTGCTTTATACAGCGCTTATCACAGTTTTTGCACTGTGTTCACACTGGTTCCAGTCGAACACGATACAATTTTAGTCTTTTTTAATTCTCAAGGCCAATAATTAAATTCAACGTAGATCCTCTATTTTTCGGGATACATGGACAATTCGATACGCGTTCTACTCCACATTTGCTGCTTTATACAGCGCTTATCACAGTTTTTGCACTGTGTTCACACTGGTCCCAGTCGAACACGATACAATTTTAGTTTTTTTTAATTCTCAAGGCCAATAATTAAATTCAACGTAGATCCTCTATTTTTCGGGATACATGGACAATTCGATATGCGTTCTACTCCACATTTGCTGCTTTATACAGCGCTTATCACAGTTTTTGCACTGTGTTCACACTGGTCCCAGTCGAATCCGATACAATTTTAGTCTTTTTTAATTTTCAAGGCCAATAATTCAATTCAACGTATCTCCGCTGTTTTTCGGGTTACATGGACAATTCGATACGCGTTCTACTCCACATTTGCTGCTTTATACAGCGCATATCAGAATGTTTGCACTGTGTTCACACTGGTCCCAGTCGAATCCGATACAATTTTAGTCTTTTTTAATTCTCAAGGCCAATAATTAAATTCAACGTAGATCCTCTATTTTTCGGGATACATGGACAATTCGATACGCGTTCTACGCTACATTTGCTGCTTTATACAGCGCTTATCACAGTTTTTGCACTGTGTTCACACTGGTCCCAGTCGAACACGATACAATTTTAGTCTTTTTTAATTCTCAAGGCCAATAATTAAATTCAACGTAGATCCTCTGTTTTTCGGGATACATGGACAATTCGATACGCGTTCTACGTTACATTTGCTGCTTTATACAGCGCATATCATAATGTTTGCGCTGTGTTCACACTGGTTCCAGTCGAACACGATACAATTTTAGTCTTTTTTAATTCTCAAGGCCAATAATTAAATTCAACGTAGATCCTCTATTTTTCGGGATACATGGACAATTCGATACGCGTTCTACTCCACATTTGCTGCTTTATACAGCGCTTATCAGAGTTTTTGAACTGTGTTCACATTGGTCCCAGTCGAATCCGATACAATTTTAGTCTTTTTTAATTCTCAAGGCCAATAATTAAATTCAACGTAGATCCTCTATTCTTCGGGATACATGGACATTTCGATACGCGTTCTACTCCACATTTGCTGCTTTATACAGCGCATATCATAATGTTTGCGCTGTGTTCACACTGGTTCCAGTCGAACACGATACAATTTTAGTCTTTTTTAATTCTCAAGGCCAATAATTAAATTCAACGTAGATCCTCTATTTTTCGGGATACATGGACTATTCGATACGCGTTCTACTCCACATTTGCTGCTTTATACAGCGCTTATGACAGTTTTTGCACTGTGTTCACACTGGTCCCAGTCGAATCCGATACAATTTTACTCTTTTTTAATTCTCAAGGCCAATAATTCAATTCAACGAATCTCCGCTGTTTTTCGGGATACATGGACAATTCAATACGCGTTCTACTCCACATTTGCTGCTTTATACAGCGCATATCATAATGTTTGCGCTGTGTTCACACTGGTTCCAGACGAACACGATACAATTTTAGTCTTTTTTAATTCTCAAGGCCAATAATTAAATTCAACGTGGATCCTCTATTTTTCGGGATACATGGACAATTCGATACGCGTTCTACTCCACATTTGCTGCTTTATACAGCGCTTATCACAGTTTTTGCTCTGTGTTCACACTGGTCCCAGTCGAACACTATACAATTTTAGTCTTTTTCAATTCTCAAGGCCAATAATTAAATTCAACGTAGATCCTCTATTTTTCGGGATACATGGACAATTCGATACGCGTTCTACTCCACATTTGCTGCTTTATACAGCGCTTATCACAGTTTTTGCACTGTGTTCACACTGGTCCCAGTCGAACACGATACAATTTTAGTCTTTTTTAATTCTCAAGGCCAATAATTAAATTCAAAGTAGATCCTCTATTTTTCGGGATACATGGACAATTCGATACGCGTTCTAATCCACATTTGCTGCTTTATACAGCGCATATCAGAATGTTTGCACTGTGTTCACACTGGTTCCAGTCGAACACGATACAATTTTAGTCTTTTTTAATTCTCAAGGCCAATAATTAAATTCAACGTATCTCCGCTGTTTTTCGGGATAAATGGACAATTCGATACGCGTTCTACTCCACATTTGCTGCTTTATACAGCGCATATCATAATGTTTGCGCTGTGTTCACACTGGTCCCAGTCGAATCCGATACAATTTTAGTCTTTTTTAATTCTCAAGGCCAATAATTAAATTCAACGTAGATCCTCTATTTTTCGGGATACATGGACAATTCGATACGCGTTCTACTCCACATTTGCTGCTTTATACAGCGCTTATCACAGTTTTTGCACTGTGTTCACACTGGTCCCAGTCGAACACGATACAATTTTAGTCTTTTTTAATTCTCAAGGCCAATAATTAAATTCAACGTAGATCCTCTATTTTTCGGGATACATGGACAATTCGATATGCGTTCTACTCCACATTTGCTGCTTTATACAGCGCTTATCACAGTTTTTGCACTGTGTTCACACTGGTCCCAGTCGAATCCGATACAATTTTAGTCTTTTTTAATTTTCAAGGCCAATAATTCAATTCAACGTATCTCCGCTGTTTTTCGGGTTACATGGACAATTCGATACGCGTTCTACTCCACATTTGCTGCTTTATACAGCGCATATCAGAATGTTTGCACTGTGTTCACACTGGTCCCAGTCGAATCCGATACAATTTTAGTCTTTTTTAATTCTCAAGGCCATTAATTAAATTCAAAGTAGATCCTCTACTTTTCGAGATACATGGACAATTCGATACGCGTTCTACTCCAAATTTGCTGCTTTATACAGCGCTTTTCACAGTTTTTGCACTGTGTTCACACTGGTCCCAGTCGAACACGATACAATTTTAGTCTTTTTTAATTCTCAAGGCCAATAATTAAATTCAACGTAGATCCTCTATTTTTCGGGATACATGGACAATTCGATACGCGTTCTACTCCACATTTGCTGCTTTATACAGCGCATATCATAATGTTTGCGCTGCGTTCACACTGGTTCCAGTCGAACACGATACAATTTTAGTCTTTTTTAATTCTCAAGGCCAATAATTAAATTCAACGTAGATCCTCTATTTTTCGGGATACATGGACAATTCGATACGCGTTCTACTCCACATTTGCTGCTTTATACAGCGCATATCATAATGTTTGCGCTGTGTTCAAACTGGTTCCAGTCGAACACGATACAATTTTAGTCTTTTTTAATTCTCAAGGAGAATAATTAAATTCAACGTAGATCCTCTATTTTTCGGGATACATGGACAATTCGATACGCGTTCTACTCCACATTTGCTGCTTTATACAGCGCTTATCACAGTTTTTGCACTGTGTTCACACTGGTCCCAGTCGAACACTATACAATTTTAGTCTTTTTCAATTCTCAAGGCCAATAATTAAATTCAACGTAGATCCTCTATTTTTCGGGATACATGGACAATTCGATACGCGTTCTACTCCACATGTGCTGCTTTATACAGCGCTTATCACAGTTTTTGCACTGTGTTCACACTGGTCCCAGTCGAACACGATACAATTTTAGTCTTTTTTAATTCTCAAGGCCAATAATTAAATTCAAAGTAGATCCTCTATTTTTCGGGATACATGGACAATTCGATACGCGTTCTAATCCACATTTGCTGCTTTATACAGCGCATATCAGAATGTTTGCACTGTGTTCACACTGGTTCCAGTCGAACACGATACAATTTTAGTCTTTTTTAATTCTCAAGGCCAATAATTAAATTCAACGTATCTCCGCTGTTTTTCGGGATAAATGGACAATTCGATACGCGTTCTACTCCACATTTGCTGCTTTATACAGCGCATATCATAATGTTTGCGCTGTGTTCACACTGGTCCCAGTCGAATCCGATACAATTTTAGTCTTTTTTAATTCTCAAGGCCAATAATTAAATTCAACGTAGATCCTCTATTTTTCGGGATACATGGACAATTCGATACGCGTTCTACTCCACATTTGCTGCTTTATACAGCGCTTATCACAGTTTTTGCACTGTGTTCACACTGGCCCCAGTCGAACACGATACAATTTTAGTCTTTTTTAATTCTCAAGGCCAATAATTAAATTCAACGTAGATCCTCTATTTTTCGGGATACATGGACAATTCGATATGCGTTCTACTCCACATTTGCTGCTTTATACAGCGCTTATCACAGTTTTTGCACTGTGTTCACACTGGTCCCAGTCGAATCCGATACAATTTTAGTCTTTTTTAATTTTCAAGGCCAATAATTAGATTCAACGTAGATCCTCTATTTTTCGGGATACATGGACAATTCGATACGCGTTCTACTCCACATTTGCTGCTTTATACAGCGCTTATCACAGTTTTTGCACTGTGTTCACACTGGTTCCAGTCGAACACGATACAATTTTAGTCTTTTTTAATTCTCAAGGCCAATAATTAGATTCAACGTAGATCCTCTATTTTTCGGGATACATGGACAATTCGATACGCGTTCTACTCCACATTTGCTGCTTTATACAGCGCTTATCACAGTTTTTGCACTGTGTTCACACTGGTTCCAGTCGAACACGATACAATTTTAGTCTTTTTTAATTCTCAAGGCCAATAATTAGATTCAACGTAGATCCTCTATTTTTCGGGATACATGGACAATTCGATACGCGTTCTACTCCACATTTGCTGCTTTATACAGCGCTTATCACAGTTTTTGCACTGTGTTCACACTGGTTCCAGTCGAACACGATACAATTTTAGTCTTTTTTAATTCTCAAGGCCAATAATTAGATTCAACGTAGATCCTCTATTTTTCGGGATACATGGACAATTCGATACGCGTTCTACTCCACATTTGCTGCTTTATACAGCGCTTATCACAGTTTTTGCACTGTGTTCACACTGGTTCCAGTCGAACACGATACAATTTTAGTCTTTTTTAATTCTCAAGGCCAATAATTAGATTCAACGTAGATCCTCTATTTTTCGGGATACATGGACAATTCGATACGCGTTCTACTCCACATTTGCTGCTTTATACAGCGCTTATCACAGTTTTTGCACTGTGTTCACACTGGTTCCAGTCGAACACGATACAATTTTAGTCTTTTTTAATTCTCAAGGCCAATAATTAGATTCAACGTAGATCCTCTATTTTTCGGGATACATGGACAATTCGATACGCGTTCTACTCCACATTTGCTGCTTTATACAGCGCTTATCACAGTTTTTGCACTGTGTTCACACTGGTTCCAGTCGAACACGATACAATTTTAGTCTTTTTTAATTCTCAAGGCCAATAATTAGATTCAACGTAGATCCTCTATTTTTCGGGATACATGGACAATTCGATACGCGTTCTACTCCACATTTGCTGCTTTATACAGCGCTTATCACAGTTTTTGCACTGTGTTCACACTGGTTCCAGTCGAACACGATACAATTTTAGTCTTTTTTAATTCTCAAGGCCAATAATTAGATTCAACGTAGATCCTCTATTTTTCGGGATACATGGACAATTCGATACGCGTTCTACTCCACATTTGCTGCTTTATACAGCGCTTATCACAGTTTTTGCACTGTGTTCACACTGGTTCCAGTCGAACACGATACAATTTTAGTCTTTTTTAATTCTCAAGGCCAATAATTAGATTCAACGTAGATCCTCTATTTTTCGGGATACATGGACAATTCGATACGCGTTCTACTCCACATTTGCTGCTTTATACAGCGCTTATCACAGTTTTTGCACTGTGTTCACACTGGTTCCAGTCGAACACGATACAATTTTAGTCTTTTTTAATTCTCAAGGCCAATAATTAGATTCAACGTAGATCCTCTATTTTTCGGGATACATGGACAATTCGATACGCGTTCTACTCCACATTTGCTGCTTTATACAGCGCTTATCACAGTTTTTGCACTGTGTTCACACTGGTTCCAGTCGAACACGATACAATTTTAGTCTTTTTTAATTCTCAAGGCCAATAATTAGATTCAACGTAGATCCTCTATTTTTCGGGATACATGGACAATTCGATACGCGTTCTACTCCACATTTGCTGCTTTATACAGCGCTTATCACAGTTTTTGCACTGTGTTCACACTGGTTCCAGTCGAACACGATACAATTTTAGTCTTTTTTAATTCTCAAGGCCAATAATTAGATTCAACGTAGATCCTCTATTTTTCGGGATACATGGACAATTCGATACGCGTTCTACTCCACATTTGCTGCTTTATACAGCGCTTATCACAGTTTTTGCACTGTGTTCACACTGGTTCCAGTCGAACACGATACAATTTTAGTCTTTTTTAATTCTCAAGGCCAATAATTAGATTCAACGTAGATCCTCTATTTTTCGGGATACATGGACAATTCGATACGCGTTCTACTCCACATTTGCTGCTTTATACAGCGCTTATCACAGTTTTTGCACTGTGTTCACACTGGTTCCAGTCGAACACGATACAATTTTAGTCTTTTTTAATTCTCAAGGCCAATAATTAGATTCAACGTAGATCCTCTATTTTTCGGGATACATGGACAATTCGATACGCGTTCTACTCCACATTTGCTGCTTTATACAGCGCTTATCACAGTTTTTGCACTGTGTTCACACTGGTTCCAGTCGAACACGATACAATTTTAGTCTTTTTTAATTCTCAAGGCCAATAATTAGATTCAACGTAGATCCTCTATTTTTCGGGATACATGGACAATTCGATACGCGTTCTACTCCACATTTGCTGCTTTATACAGCGCTTATCACAGTTTTTGCACTGTGTTCACACTGGTTCCAGTCGAACACGATACAATTTTAGTCTTTTTTAATTCTCAAGGCCAATAATTAGATTCAACGTAGATCCTCTATTTTTCGGGATACATGGACAATTCGATACGCGTTCTACTCCACATTTGCTGCTTTATACAGCGCTTATCACAGTTTTTGCACTGTGTTCACACTGGTTCCAGTCGAACACGATACAATTTTAGTCTTTTTTAATTCTCAAGGCCAATAATTAGATTCAACGTAGATCCTCTATTTTTCGGGATACATGGACAATTCGATACGCGTTCTACTCCACATTTGCTGCTTTATACAGCGCTTATCACAGTTTTTGCACTGTGTTCACACTGGTTCCAGTCGAACACGATACAATTTTAGTCTTTTTTAATTCTCAAGGCCAATAATTAGATTCAACGTAGATCCTCTATTTTTCGGGATACATGGACAATTCGATACGCGTTCTACTCCACATTTGCTGCTTTATACAGCGCTTATCACAGTTTTTGCACTGTGTTCACACTGGTTCCAGTCGAACACGATACAATTTTAGTCTTTTTTAATTCTCAAGGCCAATAATTAGATTCAACGTAGATCCTCTATTTTTCGGGATACATGGACAATTCGATACGCGTTCTACTCCACATTTGCTGCTTTATACAGCGCTTATCACAGTTTTTGCACTGTGTTCACACTGGTTCCAGTCGAACACGATACAATTTTAGTCTTTTTTAATTCTCAAGGCCAATAATTAGATTCAACGTAGATCCTCTATTTTTCGGGATACATGGACAATTCGATACGCGTTCTACTCCACATTTGCTGCTTTATACAGCGCTTATCACAGTTTTTGCACTGTGTTCACACTGGTTCCAGTCGAACACGATACAATTTTAGTCTTTTTTAATTCTCAAGGCCAATAATTAGATTCAACGTAGATCCTCTATTTTTCGGGATACATGGACAATTCGATACGCGTTCTACTCCACCTTTGCTGCTTTATACAGCGCTTATCACAGTTTTTGCACTGTGTTCACACTGGTTCCAGTCGAACACGATACAATTTTAGTCTTTTTTAATTCTCAAGGCCAATAATTAGATTCAACGTAGATCCTCTATTTTTCGGGATACATGGACAATTCGATACGCGTTCTACTCCACATTTGCTGCTTTATACAGCGCTTATCACAGTTTTTGCACTGTGTTCACACTGGTTCCAGTCGAACACGATACAATTTTAGTCTTTTTTAATTCTCAAGGCCAATAATTAGATTCAACGTAGATCCTCTATTTTTCGGGATACATGGACAATTCGATACGCGTTCTACTCCACATTTGCTGCTTTATACAGCGCATATCATAATGTTTGCGCTGTGTTCAAACTGGTTCCAGTCGAACACGATACAATTTTAGTCTTTTTTAATTCTCAAGGAGAATAATTAAATTCAACGTAGATCCTCTATTTTTCGGGATACATGGACAATTCGATACGCGTTCTACTCCACATTTGCTGCTTTATACAGCGCTTATCACAGTTTTTGCACTGTGTTCACACTGGTCCCTGTCGAACACTATACAATTTTAGTCTTTTTCAATTCTCAAGGCCAATAATTAAATTCAACGTAGATCCTCTATTTTTCGGGATACATGGACAATTCGATACGCGTTCTACTCCACATTTGCTGCTTTATACAGCGCTTATCACAGTTTTTGCACTGTGTTCACACTGGTCCCAGTCGAACACGATACAATTTTAGTCTTTTTTAATTCTCAAGGCCAATAATTAAATTCAAAGTAGATCCTCTATTTTTCGGGATACATGGACAATTCGATACGCGTTCTAATCCACATTTGCTGCTTTATACAGCGCATATCAGAATGTTTGCACTGTGTTCACACTGGTTCCAGTCGAACACGATACAATTTTAGTCTTTTTTAATTCTCAAGGCCAATAATTAAATTCAACGTATCTCCGCTGTTTTTCGGGATAAATGGACAATTCGATACGCGTTCTACTCCACATTTGCTGCTTTATACAGCGCATATCATAATGTTTGCGCTGTGTTCACACTGGTCCCAGTCGAATCCGATACAATTTTAGTCTTTTTTAATTCTCAAGGCCAATAATTAAATTCAACGTAGATCCTCTATTTTTCGGGATACATGGACAATTCGATACGCGTTCTACTCCACATTTGCTGCTTTATACAGCGCTTATCACAGTTTTTGCACTGTGTTCACACTGGCCCCAGTCGAACACGATACAATTTTAGTCTTTTTTAATTCTCAAGGCCAATAATTAAATTCAACGTAGATCCTCTATTTTTCGGGATACATGGACAATTCGATATGCGTTCTACTCCACATTTGCTGCTTTATACAGCGCTTATCACAGTTTTTGCACTGTGTTCACACTGGTCCCAGTCGAATCCGATACAATTTTAGTCTTTTTTAATTTTCAAGGCCAATAATTAGATTCAACGTAGATCCTCTATTTTTCGGGATACATGGACAATTCGATACGCGTTCTACTCCACATTTGCTGCTTTATACAGCGCTTATCACAGTTTTTGCACTGTGTTCACACTGGTTCCAGTCGAACACGATACAATTTTAGTCTTTTTTAATTCTCAAGGCCAATAATTAGATTCAACGTAGATCCTCTATTTTTCGGGATACATGGACAATTCGATACGCGTTCTACTCCACATTTGCTGCTTTATACAGCGCTTATCACAGTTTTTGCACTGTGTTCACACTGGTTCCAGTCGAACACGATACAATTTTAGTCTTTTTTAATTCTCAAGGCCAATAATTAGATTCAACGTAGATCCTCTATTTTTCGGATACATGGACAATTCGATACGCGTTCTACTCCACATTTGCTGCTTTATACAGCGCTTATCACAGTTTTTGCACTGTGTTCACACTGGTTCCAGTCGAACACGATACAATTTTAGTCTTTTTTAATTCTCAAGGCCAATAATTAGATTCAACGTAGATCCTCTATTTTTCGGGATACATGGACAATTCGATACGCGTTCTACTCCACATTTGCTGCTTTATACAGCGCTTATCACAGTTTTTGCACTGTGTTCACACTGGTTCCAGTCGAACACGATACAATTTTAGTCTTTTTTAATTCTCAGGCCAATAATTAGATTCAACGTAGATCCTCTATTTTTCGGGATACATGGACAATTCGATACGCGTTCTACTCCACATTTGCTGCTTTATACAGCGCTTATCACAGTTTTTGCACTGTGTTCACACTGGTTCCAGTCGAACACGATACAATTTTAGTCTTTTTTAATTCTCAAGGCCAATAATTAGATTCAACGTAGATCCTCTATTTTTCGGGATACATGGACAATTCGATACGCGTTCTACTCCACATTTGCTGCTTTATACAGCGCTTATCACAGTTTTTGCACTGTGTTCACACTGGTCCCAGTCGAATCCGATACAATTTTAGTCTTTTTTAATTCTCAAGGCCAATAATTAGATTCAACGTAGATCCTCTATTTTTCAGGATACATGGACAATTCGATACGCGTTCTACTCCACATTTGCTGCTTTATACAGCGCTTATCACAGTTTTTGCACTGTGTTCACACTGGTTCCAGTCGAACACGATACAATTTTAGTCTTTTTTAATTCTCAAGGCCAATAATTATATTCAACGTAGATCCTCTATTTTTCGGGATACATGGACAATTCGATACGCGTTCTACTCCACATTTGCTGCTTTATACAGCGCTTATCACAGTTTTTGCACTGTGTTCACACTGGTTCCAGTCGAACACGATACAATTTTAGTCTTTTTAATTCTCAAGGCCAATAATTAGATTCAACGTAGATCCTCTATTTTTCGGGATACATGGACAATTCGATACGCGTTCTACTCCACCTTTGCTGCTTTATACAGCGCTTATCACAGTTTTTGCACTGTGTTCACACTGGTTCCAGTCGAACACGATACAATTTTAGTCTTTTTTAATTCTCAAGGCCAATAATTAGATTCAACGTAGATCCTCTATTTTCGGGATACATGGACAATTCGATACGCGTTCTACTCCACATTTGCTGCTTTATACAGCGCTTATCACAGTTTTTGCACTGTGTTCACACTGGTTCCAGTCGAACACGATACAATTTTAGTCTTTTTAATTCTCAAGGCCAATAATTAGATTCAACGTAGATCCTCTATTTTTCGGGATACATGGACAATTCGATACGCGTTCTACTCCACATTTGCTGCTTTATACAGCGCTTATCACAGTTTTTGCACTGTGTTCACACTGGTTCCAGTCGAACACGATACAATTTTAGTCTTTTTTAATTCTCAAGGCCAATAATTAGATTCAACGTAGATCCTCTATTTTTCGGGATACATGGACAATTCGATACGCGTTCTACTCCACATTTGCTGCTTTATACAGCGCTTATCACAGTTTTTGCACTGTGTTCACACTGGTTCCAGTCGAACACGATACAATTTTAGCCTTTTTTAATTCTCAAGGCCAATAATTAGATTCAACGTAGATCCTCTATTTTTCGGGATACATGGACAATTCGATACGCCTTCTACTCCACATTTGCTGCTTTATACAGCGCTTATCACAGTTTTTGCACTGTGGTCACACTGGTTCCAGTCGAACACGATACAATTTTAGTCTTTTTTAATTCTCAAGGCCAATAATTAGATTCAACGTAGATCCTCTATTTTTCGGGATACATGGACAATTCGATACGCGTTCTACTCCACATTTGCTGCTTTCTACAGCGCTTATCACAGTTTTTGCACTGTGTTCACACTGGTTCCAGTCGAACACGATACAATTTTAGTCTTTTTTAATTCTCAAGGCCAATAATTAGATTCAACGTAGATCCTCTATTTTTCGGGATACATGGACAATTCGATACGCGTTCTACTCCACATTTGCTGCTTTATACAGCGCTTATCACAGTTTTTGCACTGTGTTCACACTGGTTCCAGTCGAACACGATACAATTTTAGTCTTTTTTAATTCTCAAGGCCAATAATTAGATTCAACGTAGATCCTCTATTTTTCGGGATACATGGACAATTCGATACGCGTTCTACTCCACATTTGCTGCTTTATACAGCGCTTATCACAGTTTTTGCACTGTGTTCACACTGGTTCCAGTCGAACACGATACAATTTTAGTCTTTTTTAATTCTCAAGGCCAATAATTAGATTCAACGTAGATCCTCTATTTTTCGGGATACATGGACAATTCGATACGCGTTCTACTCCACATTTGCTGCTTTATACAGCGCTTATCACAGTTTTTGCACTGTGTTCACACTGGTTCCAGTCGAACACGATACAATTTTAGTCTTTTTTAATTCTCAAGGCCAATAATTAGATTCAACGTAGATCCTCTATTCTTCAGGATACATGGACAATTCGATACGCGTTCTACTCCACATTTGCTGCTTTATACAGCGCTTATCACAGTTTTTGCACTGTGTTCACACTGGTTCCAGTCGAACACGATACAATTTTAGTCTTTTTTAATTCTCAAGGCCAATAATTAGATTCAACGTAGATCCTCTATTTTTCGGGATACATGGACAATTCGATACGCGTTCTACTCCACATTTGCTGCTTTATACAGCGCTTATCACAGTTTTTGCACTGTGTTCACACTGGTTCCAGTCGAACACGATACAATTTTAGTCTTTTTTAATTCTCAAGGCCAATAATTAGATTCAACGTAGATCCTCTATTTTTCGGGATACATGGACAATTCGATACGCGTTCTACTCCACATTTGCTGCTTTATACAGCGCTTATCACAGTTTTTGCACTGTGTTCACACTGGTTCCAGTCGAACACGATACAATTTTAGTCTTTTTTAATTCTCAAGGCCAATAATTAGATTCAACGTAGATCCTCTATTTTTCGGGATACATGGACAATTCGATACGCGTTCTACTCCACATTTGCTGCTTTATACAGCGCTTATCACAGTTTTTGCACTGTGTTCACACTGGTTCCAGTCGAACACGATACAATTTTAGTCTTTTTTAATTCTCAAGGCCAATAATTAGATTCAACGTAGATCCTCTATTTTTCGGGATACATGGACAATTCGATACGCGTTCTACTCCACATTTGCTGCTTTATACAGCGCTTATCACAGTTTTTTGCACTGTGTTCACACTGGTTCCAGTCGAACACGATACAATTTTAGTCTTTTTTAATTCTCAAGGCCAATAATTAGATTCAACGTAGATCCTCTATTTTTCGGGATACATGGACAATTCGATACGCGTTCTACTCCACATTTGCTGCTTTATACAGCGCTTATCACAGTTTTTGCACTGTGTTCACACTGGTTCCAGTCGAACACGATACAATTTTAGTCTTTTTTAATTCTCAAGGCCAATAATTAGATTCAACGTAGATCCTCTATTTTTCGGGATACATGGACAATTCGATACGCGTTCTACTCCACATTTGCTGCTTTATACAGCGCTTATCACAGTTTTTGCACTGTGTTCACACTGGTTCCAGTCGAACACGATACAATTTTAGTCTTTTTTAATTCTCAAGGCCAATAATTAGATTCAACGTAGATCCTCTATTTTTCGGGATACATGGACAATTCGATACGCGTTCTACTCCACATTTGCTGCTTTATACAGCGCTTATCACAGTTTTTGCACTGTGTTCACACTGGTCCCAGTCGAATCCGATACAATTTTAGTCTTTTTTAATTCTCAAGGCCAATAATTAGATTCAACTTAGATCCTCTATTTTTCGGGATACATGGACAATTCGATACGCGTTCTACTCCACATTTGCTGCTTTATACAGCGCTTATCACAGTTTTTTGCACTGTGTTCACACTGGTTCCAGTCGAACACGATACAATTTTAGTCTTTTTTAATTCTCAAGGCCAATAATTAGATTCAACGTAGATCCTCTATTTTTCGGGATACATGGACAATTCGATACGCGTTCTACTCCACATTTGCTGCTTTATACAGCGCTTATCACAGTTTTTGCACTGTGTTCACACTGGTCCCAGTCGAATCCGATACAATTTAGTCTTTTTTAATTCTCAAGGCCAATAATTAAATTCAACTTAGATCCTCTATTTTTCGGGATACATGGACAATTCGATACGCGTTCTACTCCACATTTGCTGCTTTATACAGCGCTTATCACAGTTTTTGCACTGTGTTCACACTGGTTCCAGTCGAACACGATACAATTTTAGTCTTTTTTAATTCTCAAGGCCAATAATTAGATTCAACGTAGATCCTCTATTTTTCGGGATACATGGACAATTCGATACGCGTTCTACTCCACATTTGCTGCTTTATACAGCGCTTATCACAGTTTTTGCACTGTGTTCACACTGGTCCCAGTCGAATCCGATACAATTTTAGTCTTTTTAATTCTCAAGGCCAATAATTAGATTCAACTTAGATCCTCTATTTTTCGGGATACATGGACAATTCGATACGCGTTCTACTCCACATTTGCTGCTTTATACAGCGCTTATCACAGTTTTTGCACTGTGTTCACACTGGTTCCAGTCGAACACGATACAATTTTAGTCTTTTTTAATTCTCAAGGCCAATAATTAGATTCAACGTAGATCCTCTATTTTTCGGGATACATGGACAATTCGATACGCGTTCTACTCCACATTTGCTGCTTTATACAGCGCTTATCACAGTTTTTGCACTGTGTTCACACTGGTCCCAGTCGAATCCGATACAATTTTAGTCTTTTTTAATTCTCAAGGCCAATAATTAAATTCAACTTAGATCCTCTATTTTTCGGGATACATGGACAATTCGATACGCGTTCTACTCCACATTTGCTGCTTTATACAGCGCTTATCACAGTTTTTGCACTGTGTTCACACTGGTTCCAGTCGAACACGATACAATTTTAGTCTTTTTTAATTCTCAAGGCCAATAATTAGATTCAACGTAGATCCTCTATTTTTCGGGATACATGGACAATTCGATACGCGTTCTACTCCACATTTGCTGCTTTATACAGCGCTTATCACAGTTTTTGCACTGTGTTCACACTGGTTCCAGTCGAACACGATACAATTTTAGTCTTTTTTAATTCTCAAGGCCAATAATTAGATTCAACGTAGATCCTCTATTTTTCGGGATACATGGACAATTCGATACGCGTTCTACTCCACATTTGCTGCTTTATACAGCGCTTATCACAGTTTTTGCACTGTGTTCACACTGGTTCCAGTCGAACACGATACAATTTTAGTCTTTTTTAATTCTCAAGGCCAATAATTAGATTCAACGTAGATCCTCTATTTTTCGGGATACATGGACAATTCGATACGCGTTCTACTCCACATTTGCTGCTTTATACAGCGCTTATCACAGTTTTTGCACTGTGTTCACACTGGTTCCAGTCGAACACGATACAATTTTAGTCTTTTTTAATTCTCAAGGCCAATAATTAGATTCAACGTAGATCCTCTATTTTTCGGGATACATGGACAATTCGATACGCGTTCTACTCCACATTTGCTGCTTTATACAGCGCTTATCACAGTTTTTGCACTGTGTTCACACTGGTTCCAGTCGAACACGATACAATTTTAGTCTTTTTTAATTCTCAAGGCCAATAATTAGATTCAACGTAGATCCTCTATTTTTCAGGATACATGGACAATTCGATACGCGTTCTACTCCACATTTGCTGCTTTATACAGCGCTTATCACAGTTTTTGCACTGTGTTCACACTGGTTCCAGTCGAACACGATACAATTTTAGTCTTTTTTAATTCTCAAGGCCAATAATTAGAGTTCAACGTAGATCCTCTATTTTTCGGGATACATGGACAATTCGATACGCGTTCTACTCCACATTTGCTGCTTTATACAGCGCTTATCACAGTTTTTGCACTGTGTTCACACTGGTCCGAGTCAAATCCGATACAATTTTAGTCTTTTTTAATTCTCAAGGCCAATAATTCAATTCAACGTATCTCCGCTGTTTTTCGGATACATGGACAATTCGATACGCGTTCTACTCCACATTTGCTGCTTTATACAGCGCATATCATAATGTTTGCGCTGTGTTCACACTGGTTCCAGTCGAACACGATACAATTTTAGTCTTTTTTTAATACTCAAGGCCAATAATTAAATTCAACGTAGATCCTCTATTTTTCGGGATACATGGACAGTTCGATACGAGTTCTACTCCACATTTGCTGCTTTATACAGCGCATATCAGAATGTTTGCACTGTGTTCACACTGGTCCCAGTCGAATCCGATACAATTTTAGTCTTTTTTAATTCTCAAGGCCAATAATTCAATTCACCGTAGATCCTCTATTTTTCGGGATACATGGACAATTCGATACGCGTTCTACTCCACATTTGCTGCTTTATACAGCGCTTATCACAGTTTTTGCACTGTGTTCACACTGGTCCGAGTCAAATCCGATACAATTTTAGTCTTTTTTAATTCTCAAGGCCAATAATTCAATTCAACGTAGATCCTCTATTTTTCGGGATACATGGACAATTCGATACGCGTTCTACTCCACATTTGCTGCTTTATACAGCGCTTATCACAGTTTTTGCACTGTGTTCACACAGGTCCCAGTCGAACACGATACAATTTTAGTCTTTTTTAATTCTCAAGGCCATTAATTAAATTCAACGTATCTCCGCTGTTTTTCGGGATACATGGACAATTCGATACGCGTTCTACTCCACATTTGCTGCTTTATACAGCGCATATCAGAATGTTTGCACTGTGTTCACACTGGTTCCAGTCGAACACGATACAATTTTAGTCTTTTTTAATTCTCAAGGCCAATAATTAAATTCAACGTAGATCCTCTATTTTTCGGGATAAATGGACAACTCGATACGCGTTCTACTCCACATTTGCTGCTTTATACAGCGCTTATCACAGTTTTTGCACTGTGTTCACACTGGTCCCAGTCGAACACGATACAATTTTAGTCTTTTTTAATTCTCAAGGCCAATAATTAAATTCAACGTAGATCCTCTATTTTTCGGAATACATGGACAATTCGATACGCGTTCTACTCCACATTTGCTGCTTTATACAGCGCTTATCACAGTTTTTGCACTGTGTTCACACTGGTCCCAGTCGAACACGATACAGTTTTAGTCTTTTTTAATTCTCAAGGCCAATAATTAAATTCATCGTAGATCCTCTATTTTTCGGGATACATGGACAATTCGACACGCGTTCTACTCCACATTTCTGCTTTATACAGCGCTTGTCACAGTTTTTGCACTGTGTTCACACTGGTCCCAGTCGAATCCGATACAATTTTAGTCTTTTTAATTCTCAAGGCCAATAATTAAATTCAACGTAGATCCTCTATCTTTCGGGATAAATGGACAACTCGATACGCGTTCTACTCCACATTTCCTGCTTTCTACAGCGCTTATCACAGTTTTTGCACTGTGTTCACACTGGTCCGAGTCAAATCCGATACAATTTTAGTCTTTTTTAATTCTCAAGGCCAATAATTCAATTCAACGTAGATCCTCTATTTTTCGGGATACATGGACAATTCGATACGCGTTCTACTCCACATTTGCTGCTTTATACAGCGCTTATCACAGTTTTTGCACTGTGTTCACACTGGTCCCAGTCGAACACGATACAATTTTAGTCTTTTTTAATTCTCAAGGCCAATAATTAAATTCAACGTAGATCCTCTATTTTTCGGAATACATGGACAATTCGATACGCGTTCTACTCCACATTTGCTGCTTTATACAGCGCTTATCACAGTTTTTGCACTGTGTTCACACTGGTCCCAGTCGAACACGATACAGTTTTAGTCTTTTTTAATTCTCAAGGCCAATAATTAAATTCAACGTAGATCCTCTATTTTTCGGGATACATGGACAATTCGACACGCGTTCTACTCCACATTTTCTGCTTTATACAGCGCTTGTCACAGTTTTTGCACTGTGTTCACACTGGTCCCAGTCGAATCCGATACAATTTTAGTCTTTTTTAATTCTCAAGGCCAATAATTAAATTCAACGTAGATCCTCTATCTTTCGGGATAAATGGACAACTCGATACGCGTTCTACTCCACATTTGCTGCTTTATACAGCGCTTATCACAGTTTTTGCACTGTGTTCACACTGGTCCCAGTCGAACACGATACAATTTTAGTCTTTTTTAATTCTCAAGGCCAATAATTAAATTCAACGTAGATCCTCCATTTTTCGGGATACATGGACAACTCGATACGCGTTCTACTCCACATTTGCTGCTTTATACAGCGCTTATCACAGTTTTTGCACTGTGTTCACACTGGTCCCAGTCGAACACGATACAATTTTAGTCTTTTTTAATTCTCAAGGCCAATAATTAAATTCAACGTAGATCCTCTATTTTTCGGGATACATGGACAATTCGATACGCGTTCTACTCCACATTTGCTGCTTTATACAGCGCTTATCACAGTTTTTGCACTGTGTTCACACTGGTTCCAGTCGAACACGATACAATTTTAGTCTTTTTTAATTCTCAAGGCCAATAATTAGATTCAACGTAGATCCTCTATTTTTCGGGATACACGGACAATTCGATACGCGTTCTACTCCACATTTGCTGCTTTATACAGCGCTTATCACAGTTTTTGCACTGTGTTCACACTGGTTCCAGTCGAACACGATACAATTTTAGTCTTTTTTAATTCTCAAGGCCAATAATTAGATTCAACGTAGATCCTCTATTTTTCGGGATACATGGACAATTCGATACGCGTTCTACTCCACATTTGCTGCTTTATACAGCGCTTACCACAGTTTTTGCACTGTGTTCACACTGGTTCCAGTCGAACACGATACAATTTTAGTCTTTTTTAATTCTCAAGGCCAATAATTAGATTCAACGTAGATCCTCTATTTTTCGGGATACATGGACAATTCGATACGCGTTCTACTCCACATTTGCTGCTTTATACAGCGCTTATCACAGTTTTTGCACTGTGTTCACACTGGTTCCAGTCGAACACGATACAATTTTAGTCTTTTTTAATTCTCAAGGCCAATAATTAGATTCAACGTAGATCCTCTATTTTTCGGGATACATGGACAATTCGATACGCGTTCTACTCCACATTTGCTGCTTTATACAGCGCTTATCACAGTTTTTGCACTGTGTTCACACTGGTCCCAGTCGAATCCGATACAATTTTAGTCTTTTTTAATTCTCAAGGCCAATAATTAAATTCAACGTAGATCCTCTATTTTTCGGGATACATGGACAATTCGATACGCGTTCTACTCCACATTTGCTGCTTTATACAGCGCTTATCACAGTTTTTGCACTGTGTTCACACTGGTTCCAGTCGAACACGATACAATTTTAGTCTTTTTTAATTCTCAAGGCCAATAATTAGATTCAACGTAGATCCTCTATTTTTCGGGATACATGGACAATTCGATACGCGTTCTACTCCACATTTGCTGCTTTATACAGCGCTTATCACAGTTTTTGCACTGTGTTCACACTGGTTCCAGTCGAACACGATACAATTTTAGTCTTTTTTAATTCTCAAGGCCAATAATTAGATTCAACGTAGATCCTCTATTTTTCGGGATACATGGACAATTCGATACGCGTTCTACTCCACATTTGCTGCTTTATACAGCGCTTATCACAGTTTTTGCACTGTGTTCACACTGGTTCCAGTCGAACACGATACAATTTTAGTCTTTTTTAATTCTCAAGGCCAATAATTAGATTCAACGTAGATCCTCTATTTTTCGGGATACATGGACAATTCGATACGCGTTCTACTCCACATTTGCTGCTTTATACAGCGCTTATCACAGTTTTTGCACTGTGTTCACACTGGTTCCAGTCGAACACGATACAATTTTAGTCTTTTTTAATTCTCAAGGCCAATAATTAGATTCAACGTAGATCCTCTATTTTTCGGGATACATGGACAATTCGATACGCGTTCTACTCCACATTTGCTGCTTTATACAGCGCTTATCACAGTTTTTGCACTGTGTTCACACTGGTTCCAGTCGAACACGATACAATTTTAGTCTTTTTTAATTCTCAAGGCCAATAATTAGATTCAACGTAGATCCTCTATTTTTCGGGATACATGGACAATTCGATACGCGTTCTACTCCACATTTGCTGCTTTATACAGCGCTTATCACAGTTTTTGCACTGTGTTCACACTGGTTCCAGTCGAACACGATACAATTTTAGTCTTTTTTAATTCTCAAGGCCAATAATTAGATTCAACGTAGATCCTCTATTTTTCGGGATACATGGACAATTCGATACGCGTTCTACTCCACATTTGCTGCTTTATACAGCGCTTATCACAGTTTTTGCACTGTGTTCACACTGGTTCCAGTCGAACACGATACAATTTTAGTCTTTTTTAATTCTCAAGGCCAATAATTAGATTCAACGTAGATCCTCTATTT